>NC_073740.1:5002191-5241600 GCF_023634155.1 Falco peregrinus | reverse complement strand
GGCGGCCGCTCCGCCAGGGAAGGGCTTGGGGTGACAGGGTCCCCTTGGCCAGTGCCCACACGGTGCCGGCCCCCAGACCCGGCCAGGAGTCGGTGGGCTGGGAAATGGGGTGGGGGGCGGGAAAAAACGGGCGGAAAGCAGCGGGGAGGGAAAACGGGGCGGGGGGAACCCCGCAGTTAGGGATGGGGGCAACTTTCTGGGGGGCATGGGGCACCAGGAAAGGATGTATCACAGAGAGCCCCCCAGATTGAACAGGAGGGGGGTCTCGTGCGACACCCCTCAGAGGCTGGGGTCCCTCCCCGGCAGCGCAGCCCCCCCCCCCAGCCAAGCCCCGACTCACCCCGCCTGGGTTCCGGGGGTCTCCAGCGTCAGGGGGGTCCCACGGCGCCGGTAGCACCCGCCGGGTTCCAGAATCGGGCCCGCTGCTGCCGGCTGTAGCGCAGCCCCCAGTCCCAGACGGTGGGCAGCCCCCCGGCACCGCTGCCCCCCCGGCCCCCCCGCCTCGCCCCCACCGGGGGGTCCCGCCAGCCGGTCACCGGCGTGTAGGTCTGGCTGCAGGGCCGGTGCTGCGGGGGGGGGGCGAGGAAGGGGTGAAACGTGGGGAGGGGGTGAAACGGGGGGGGGAGAAGGGTGAAAGGGGGGGGAAGGGGTGAAACGGGGGGGGAAGGGATGAAAGGGGGGAGGGGATGAAAGGGGGGGGGAAGGGGTGAAACGGGGGGAAGGGGGGAAAAAGGGAGGGGGTGAAAGGGGGGGGTGAAGGGGGGGAAGGGGTGAAACGGAGGGAGAAGGGGGGAAAGGGGGGGAGGGGGTGAAAGGGGGGGGAAGGGGTGAAAGGGGGGGAAGGGATGAAAGGGGGGAGGGGGTGAAAGGGGGGGGGAGGGGGTGAAAAGGGGGGGGAAGGGGTGAAAGGGGGGGAAGGGATGAAAGGGGGGAGGGTGTGAAAGGGGGGGGAAGGGGTGAAATGGGGGAGGGGAGGGGGTGAAACTCCCAATCCCCAGCCGGGCGTGCGGCCGGGGACACTGAGGCACGGCAGGCTGCCCGCAGCCAGGCGGAGTGGGAGGGGGTTCATCGCTTTCCCAAAGGTCTCGCCCCCCTGGGACCCTGCGGAGTGGCCCCCCCCGGTGTCCCCCCCCCCTCCCGGTGTCCCCCCCCAGCTCACCGGGCCGCCGCGGCCCCGCTGCCGCTGGCAGGTGAAGAGGAAGGTGCTGAAGTGCGGGGCGAAGCTGCTGTCGTGGAGGGCCAGCAGGAAGGTCTCGGTGAAGCCGAACGCCGCCGGGAACTGCCGCACCAGCTGCCACGTGCAGTCCAGGAACAGCAGGAAAACGGGGGCCTGGGGGGGGGACACCCACGTGCCTGTCACCCACCACGATGGGGAGGGGGTGATGGGGGCCTGGGTGGGGGGACACCCATGTATCTGTCACCCACCACGACGGGGAGGGGGTGATGGGGGCCTGGGGGGGGGGACACCCACGTGCCTGTCACCCACCACGATGGGGAGGGGGGTGATGGGGGCCTAGGGGGGGGACACACCCATGTATCTGTCACCCACCACGACGGGGAGGGGGTGATGGGGGCCTGGGGTGGGGTGACACCCATGTATCTGTCACCCACCACGACGGGGAGGGGGTGATGGGGGCCTGGGTGGGGGGACACCCATGTATCTGTCACCCACCACGACGGGGAGGGGGTGATGGGGGCCTGGGTGGGGGGGGACACCCATGTATCTGTCACCCACCACGATGGGGAGGGGGTGATGGGGGCCTGGGTGGGGGGACACCCATGTATCTGTCACCCACCACGACGGGGAGGGGGTGATGGGGGCCTGGGTGGCGGGGACACCCATGTATCTGTCACCCACCACGACGGGGAGGGGGGTGATGGGGGCCTGGGGGGGGGGGGACACCCATGTATCTGTCACCCACCACGACGGGGAGGGGGTGATGGGGGCCTGGGTGGGGGGGACACCCATGTATCTGTCACCCACCACGATGGGGAGGGGGTGATGGGGGCCTAGGGGGGGGGACACCCATGTATCTGTCACCCACCACGATGGGGAGGGGGTGATGGGGGCCTGGGTGGGGGACACCCATGTATCTGTCACCCACCACGACGGGGAGGGGGTGATGGGGGCCTAGGGGGGGGGGACACCCATGTATCTGTCACCCACCACGACGGGGAGGGGGCGGCGAGGCCGGGGGGGGGGCACCCACCCACGTGCCTGTCGCCCACCACGATGGGGAGGGGGGTGGGGGGGCGCGGGGGGCTCTGACCTCCTGCCGGGGGGTGTCGCGGCGCAGCAGCCCCAGGCGGTGGGGGAAGGGGTGCCCGGCGGCCACCCACTCCCGCTGCACCAGGCTCTGGAAGCCGGGAAGGGTGCGGGAGTGGGGGTCCCCCCAGCAGCTGCACCAGCGAGGACAGCAGGCAGTTCAGGTCCCGGTCCGACGGCTCTGAGGGGGGGGCAAAGCGGTGGGGGGGGGGTCCCCAGTGTGCCACAGCCCCCCGACCCCATCCCGGTGCCCCCCCAAGCCCATCCCAGTGCCCCCCAGTCCCATCTCGGTGCCCCCCAAGCCCATCCCGGTGCCCCCCTCCGGTGCTACCTAACCCAGTGCCCCCATTCCCATCCCAGTGATCCCTGATCCCATCCCGGTGACCCCCAGTCCCATCCCAGTGCCCCCCAGTCCCATCTCGGTGCCCCCCAAGCCCATCCCGGTGCCCCCCTCCGGTGCTACCTAACCCAGTGCCCCCATTCCCATCCCAGTGATCCCTGATCCCATCCCGGTGACCCCCAGTCCCATCCCAGTGCCCCCTGATCCCATCCTGGTGACCCCCTAACCCATCCCGGTACCCCTGAACCCATCCTGGTGCCCCCAACCCCATCCTTGTGACCCCAAGCCCATCCAGGTGCCCCCCAACCACATCCCAGTGCCCCCGACCCCATCCCGGTGCCCCCCGACCCCACCCTGGTGCCTCCCAACCCCATCCCGGTGCCCCCCGACCCCATCCCGGTGCCCCCCAAGCCCATCCCGGTGCCCCCCAGTCCCAACCCGGTGCCCCTCTCTGGTGCTACCTTGCAGGAGGACGGAGCAGCGTCTCCCCGCCAGCAGCGACACCACCTCCACGGCTTTTCTCAAGCAAGTGCTGCGGGGGGGGGCAAAAGGGGGGGGTCAGGGCACCCCGAAACACCACGGCCACCTGCCCGGGGGTCTGCAGCCCACCCTGGGGTGTCACGCACCCACGGCAATGCCCCCGTCATCCTGCACCCACCGCTGGGAGGACCCTCTGCCACGGGGAGGGCTGGTTTTAGGGTGAGGTTCGCCCCCCCCCCCCCCCCCCCAAAAGATGCCCCCCCTCCCACCCGCTCACCGCACGTGGTCCAGCCAGCGCGTCCCCTCCAGCGCCGACAGCCACTTCTCCTCTGCCGCCGCGCCTGCCTCACCCCGGCAAAGAGGGGGGGTTCAGCAGAGGAGAAGGAGCCCCGTGATGGGGCGGGGGGGGATCCGGTGGGGACCCCCCCGCCCCAGCCCCCAGCCCCACTCACCGGGCAGGCAGAGCGCCCGCAGCTTGAGGTGGGCGAGCTGGATGTCGGCCAGGGTGGGCAGCTCGGCGGTGTCGGCCAGCACGCAGGGCCCCCGGCCCCCCAGCAGCAGAGCCTCCAGGCACCTGCCGCGGGGACAGGGACCCCCGGTGGGTCAGGGTGGGGGGGTGGCACCCCCCCTAGACCCCCCCCCCCCCCCCAGGACCCCTGGCAGGACTCACCTCATGTCCTCGCTGCTCGGTTCCGAGGCCGCGTGGAAGCCGGCGGCTCTCAGCAGGTCACTGCCGCCCGGGTGGTGCCAGCACAGGCGCTGCGGGTGAGAGGGGGGGGGGGACACCCCCCGTGTCACCCCCCAGCCCCTTGCTGCTCCCCCCCCCCCAGCACCCCCCCAGGGCACTCACAGGCACCCGGTGCTCCTCGAAGTGGGCGAAGGTCCGCTTGAGGTCGTGGTCCAGGAGCCCGCTGGGCACCCACAGGTACCGGGGGAGGCTGTGGGGGGGGGGCGGGGGGGGCATGGGGCAGCGCCCCCCACGCCCCCCAAATCCTGGGGTGCCATTTCACAGGGTGTTCTCCCCCCAGCCATGGGGCAGACGGGATGATTCTCCCCACACTCCTTCACTGCCGCCCCTGGAGGGGGAGGGTCTCGCCATGCCCCCCCCCAGCAGCAGGGGGGGGGGCCTGGGGGGGTCCCCGTACCCCGTACCTGGGGGCCATGTCAAAGCGCTCGTTGACGGCGCTGACCCTCCAGCCCGCGGCACCCAGGCGCTTCAGCTCCTTCTCCCAGTCGCGCAGGCTCTCGAAGAGCAGCGTGGCAGCCGAGCCTTCCTCCTCCTCCTCCTCCTC
Organism: Falco peregrinus; assembly: GCF_023634155.1. Lineage (NCBI taxonomy): Eukaryota > Metazoa > Chordata > Aves > Falconiformes > Falconidae > Falco > Falco peregrinus. The sequence goes on along the minus strand of NC_073740.1, from coordinate 5,237,222 downwards.
CTCCTCCTCCTCCTCATTCTCATCCTCCTCCTCCTCCAGCCGGCCTTCATCTTCGGTGGGGCAGGAGCAGCCACCACGTCCCTCATCGTCACCCCCCCAGCCACGCCGCCTCCCGCGCCTGGGCGATGGCGTTGGCCACCTGCCAGGAGAATCCAGGTGCCAGGATGGGGAACGAGCCCCCCGACCCCCGCACCAAGGCCGTGGGGCACCCCAGATGGAGGGTCCACAACCTCTCCAGCCCCCCCTAGACTGCCAGCACCCCCCCCCCCCCCACCCCAGCTCACCCGAAATGCCTGCGGAGCCAACCCGTTTTCCTGGAAGTAGAAGCGGAGCAGGCGGAAATCCCGGCAGAAGACGGCCAGTTCCTCAGGGATGAACTTGAGGGTGGAGGTGGCCGTCAGCACCTTGGGCTTGGCAAAGCTGCTGGCTGCAGTGGGTGAGGGGGGGGGGGCGGCTGTCAGTGCCCCCCAAGCCCGGCCCAACTCATCCTACGGGGCTGGGGGCTGCCGCTGTCACCTGCCACCAGCTCGCAGATGCAGGGCAGCGCCACGTCGTACTCGCTGGGGAGGAAGGCTCGGGCACCGGGGGGCTGTGGGGGGCAGGGGGTCACCCTGGGAAGGGCAGGGGGCTGGATCCGGGACCCCGCTGCCTCTGCCCCGGTGCTGGGCCCCACGGCTGCCCCTTGTCCCCTGGTGTCCTACGGCGAGGGGGTGGCGAGGGGGTCCCCAGGGAGCGCGGCGGGTCTGCGGCCGATGGCTGAGGGTGGGGCTGGGATGGTGCTGGGATGGGGCCAGGATGAGGTCAGGGATGCAGTGGGATGGGGTCAGGGATGGGGTCAGGGATGGGGTCAGGGATGGGGCTGGAACTGGGATGGGGCTGGGATGGGGCCAGGATGAGGTCAGGGATGCAGTGGGATGGGGTCAGGCATGGGGTCAGGGATGGGGCTGGAATGGTTCTGGGACAGGGCCCGGGATGGGGTCAGGGATGGGGTTAGGGATGGGGCTGGAACTGGGATGGTGCTGGGATGGGGCCGGGATGGGGTCAGGGATGCAGCGGGATGGGGCTGGGGCCGGGGCCGGTACTCAGGGGCCGGTGCCGGGATGGGGCCGATGCTCGGGCCGGTGCCGGCGGCGGGCGCACCCGGGCGGGCAGGAAGGCCAGGCGGCGGTTGGTGCACAGCAGCGTCCCGGGGCCGGGGCCGGGGCCGTCGGTGTCCGCGCTGCGGGGCCGGGCCCCCGCCGCCTCCTCCAGCACCAGCTCCCCTGTGGGAGCGCCGCGGGTCGGGGCCGAGCGCACCGGGACCGGCCCGGCCCAGCCCCCGGCCCCAGCCCGGCCCCAGCCCCAGCCCAGCCCCGGCCCGGTCCCGGCCCGGCCCGGCCCTACCTGGGAGGCCGGGGAAGGCCGGGCGGCGGCGGCGGCGGCGGCTCATGGCGGAGGGACCTTGGCCGGGCGGGACCGGCCGGAGCAGCCGGGGAGCCCCGAGCGCCACCGCCCGGCACCGGCACCGGCTCCTGCTCCTGCTCCTGCTCCTGCTCCCGGTCCTGCTCCTGCTCCCGGTCCTGCTCCCGGTCCCGCTCCTGCTCCCGGTCCCGCTCCTGCTCCCGCTCCTGCTCCCGGTCCCGCTCCTGCTCCCGGTCCTGCTCCTGCTCCTGCTCCCGGTCCCGCTCCTGCTCCCGGTCCTGCTCCCGCTCCTGCTCCCGGTCCCGCTCCTGCTCCCGGTCCTGCTCCTGCTCCTGCTCCCGGTCCCGCTCCTGCTCCCGGTCCCGCTCCTGCTCCCGGTCCCCGCTCCTGCTCCCGGTCCTGCTCCTGCTCCTGCTCCCGGTCCCGCTCCTGCTCCCGGTCCCGCTCCTGCTCCCAGCTCGGGCTCCCAGCGGGGCGGAGCAGCGGCAGCGGGAGGGACGCACTGCCCGCACCTCTCCCGCACCTGCCCGCACCTGCCGGGACCCCCGGACCCTGCCCGCACCCCACCCCCACCCCCTCCCGCCCCGGACCCTGCCCGCAGCCCCCCGCACCTGCCCGCACCCCCCGGGACCATGGGGAGCCCCAGGGCACGGCCCGGAGCCCGCTGCAGGATGGGTGCGCAGCTCCCAGCACCCCGAGGGGACGCACGGTGCGGGATGGGTGCGCAGAGCTCCCAGCACCCCACAGCGGAGAAAAACCCCCAATAATTGGGTGCAGGAGGGGACGGAGAGCGGGATCCCCGCAGGGATTTGGGACAGGAGGGGCTGGGACCCCCCCGAGCCCGTTGGGGCCGAAGCGGAGGAACGAGGCACAGCTGCTGCCCAGGGCTTAATTAATTGAACGTTATTTATTGTCAATGAATCTATGGTAGCATTAACGAAGGATGCGGTGTACAGCCCCATTGCCCCGCACCATCAGTGCTCGCTCCAGCGGTGCTGGCAAGGCGTCAAAAAAAAAAAAAAAAAAATAGCAGCATCACCCCCCACCTAATCATTAATTAAAAAAAAAATGTTGCAAATAAACGAGTGCGGAATTAATTCAGGTCACTTCTTGTTGGGTTAGCGCTAACCAAAGCATCCCACCGGCCTTCCCCGCAGCGGCGCTGGTAACGGCAGCAACGGGCGACGCTTGTTCGGTAAAAGACATGGCTGACGGACGGGTTTTTGGGGACCCTTCCCGAAAATCTTTCATCAACCCCCCAGCAGCAACGCTTCTGCCCACGACACCATTAAGTGCACTTAGTTTAAGCCCTCGGGATGAAGTCGCAGCATCCCCATGGGAGAAAACCCCTCCTGGGGGCAGGATTGGTGCTTTGCCTCCCTGAAAGGTGCTTTGGAGTGAGAGTCCTTCTTGTTCCCCGTCTCCCCCCCCAAAAAATATAAAAATATCGGTGCTGGAAAAATATCCAGTCCCGCATCCCGAAAACTTCCACGCGCTGATGAATAGGAGCTGGTGGATGGTCGGTGTCTTTCAATAAATATAATTTGTATTTAATAGTCCCTTAAAAAAAGGAAAAAAAAAATTAAAATTATTATAACAATTAGTTTCACCATAAAGGAAACAAAAATGACCTGAAAAAATCCTTCGTGGGTCTGGAATCGCGAGGCCTCCTGGCTCTGGGAAAACACCCCTCGAAGGTTCCTCCTCATTGCCTGGAGGTCGGGGGTCTCCCCCCACCCCTCCAGTTTGGATTTTTCAAAAAGCTACAGATTCTACCAACGACAAGAAAACCTGGCAGAGGAATTGGGGTGACGGCATCCCTGCCGAGAAGGGATCCGAGAGGAGTTTCCTCTAGGATGCACGGAAGGGATACCTGCTGCTGGGCATTCCCTGTTTTTTCTTTTTCCCCCCCCAAAACAATATCCCACAGGATTCCGTCGCCTTCACAAGATCAAAGCGAAGCTCCCCTACGCCTCGGCTGCTCCGGTGGCCGGGATTCCCGGCAGCCCCTCACTTCCCGCCTGGAGCGCCAGGATGGACCCCCCCCCCCCCAGCCAGCAGGTCACCCCCCAACCTCCAGCATCCCCCAGCTCCCGCACCGCGGCAGGATGAGGGCCACCAAAACGGGGAGAAATTCCTCCCCCAGATCCCAGGAGCCACTGGTGGAGCGGTGCCCTTCGCCTCCCGCCATCGGTGCTGGGGGGCACAGAGCACCCCAAGCCCCTGCTGCCGCCGTGGGAGGATGCTCCCCAAACCGCAGTAACGCCGCCGCTCCCGTTACGGAAAAATGAAACGGTTGGAACGGGTCTGTGAGCCAAGTGCCCCGCTGCAGCCGGGTTTTGTTGGCTTTTTCAAGATTTTAGGTTAATAGCGGGGGGAGCTGGGCGATGGTGCGGGGTAACCGTGGTGAGAACCCCCCTGGTGCCACATGTCCCAGCTCTGGGTTCACGCACGCCAGAACGGCTGCGGGTCGGGGGATGATTTCCTCGCTGTTTGCTCCGAGATGAGGATGAGCCACCCTGCGCGTCACCTCCGGGCGCTGGTGCCCACCCCGGGGTGCAAAAGCCCTTGGGAGCTTCAACTGGTGACACCATCACCGGGACCGTCACCGACAAGCATCTTCCCTGGCTTGACCTGAGCCCTCAGCATCACACCGGCCCCCACCTCTGGAAAACGACCTGGATTTGTGGGGGTTTTAGATATACCTTAAATTATGTATGTTGTGGTATGCTAGAACCAAGCCTTAGGTAGCGGTGTAGTAAGGCTTCGGGTGATGCTCCGGGGTTAAGTACACTTCCACCGCCTCCGCCCGGATCGCATCCCTTCTCCCCGGGAAGGGCAGCGGGCAGGATCGGACAGGAAGGGATTGCATAGTTGTATGCCTTCTGAAAACCAAAAATAAAACAAAATAAAATAAAATAATGAGGGAATGGTGTAAAGCTTTGAATTCTCGGTAATAACTCATGTTTTATTTTCACGTGGTAAAACGCTGAACCTTGCTCTATACAGGATCGAGTCCGGTTTGGGAGCTGTAGTTACGAAAAAAAAAAAAAAATTAGAATAAAAATAATAAATCTGTGCAAACATTGCAGTGCTAAAGTTAAACCCACCCTGCAAGACGTGAAGGGGAGCGTACGGCATCTGACGCCGCAGGGGCTGGGATGCGGGGGGAGAAGGGAACGTCATGGACCACATCGCATCAAGTTAGTTACGGGTTCGTGTTTTTTTTTTTTTTTTTTTTAATTAACGTCTCGCTCTTTAGCCCTATTATCCAAAAAAATATCGTTGAATATTCCTCAGCCTAAGGTCGGTTACGTGGCTCAGCAAAATGGAGCCGAGTTAATTCGATTCAGCAGAACGGAGGTAGTACGGCAGTAGCTTTGCTCAAGTAGAAAAAAAAAAAAAAAAAAGAATTATGGCTGGGGGCGCGCGGCTCCGGAGGGATGCGGGCGGCCGGATTGACCTCCCGGTGCCGCGGGATGCTCCGTGTCCGCGCTACCTGCCCGCGCCGACGGTTATTGCTGGCTGGAGACACTGACCTCGCTTCTCTCCCTTCTTACTAAGTCGGGTCGACCGCCCCGCGACCAGAAGGGTTTTTGCACATACTTCTGCAGGAAAAAAAAACAAAAAAACCCCTCCAAACCACTCGAGCACTGTGACCGCCCCCCCCCCGTCTCCCTCCCACCCCCAAGAAAGATTCAAAATAATATTTTAAAAACCCCAACCGGGTTAGAGCCCTGAGCCCGCTGCTGACAACGGCTCAGCAACATCCGACGGAGCCAGGCTCCGATGATTCAACCGAAAAAAAAATAACCAAAATCCCGATAATGTCCCAATTCCAAGTCCAATTCCAATGAAGTTTCGCTCAGTACCAGCAAAAAAAAAAAAAAAAAAAAAAAAAAAAAAAAAAAAGAAATATAAAATAAAACCGGGGTTCAAACCATAAATAATGTCGCGATTCAAAGGTTTGGGACGTTCAAACTGAACTCGCTCGATTCGGAGCGGTTAGTGACGGCAGAATCCGGCTGGAAGGACCCGGTGGGGGGGGGGCTGCTCCCCCTGCCCCCCCTCTCCGAAAGCTTTGGTCTGGTTTATTGGATCATTTTGAAGGATTCCCCCCCCCCCCCCCAACTTTTCCACCCCGTACTCCAACCCAAGCACGGCCTCTGCTAATCCTGCTCGCCCCTCGCCTGAAGAAGCCTCTTAAAAGCATCCTCCTCCCTCCGGCAGCGGCTCTGGGAGTGGGGGGCTGCTTTGCCTCCCCCCGCCCCCCCTTTCCCCGCATCGCCTCCATCACCCCAGCCAAACCCCCATTTCTCAGCCCTCCGGCCCGCTCCCCTCCTTCCACAGGCAGGGAAAGGAGGGTGGAGGGGGGATGTTTAACAACAAAAAACAACAAAACCCCAATATTATTGCATTCCCCATCTCTCAGGGGTCCCAAGGTGGGCGCCGGGGGCAGCGCTCAGAACCTGTGCCCCACAGCCTCCCGCTCCTTGCGCTTCAGCTCCTCCTTGTAACAGCAGGAGCAGAAATTCCCAGTTTCTGGATGTCCATAAAAACTGCAGTTCGGCTGCTTGCATTTGGTCTGCTGCACGTTATAAAGCAGCCGGCTTTTATTTTTATCCGCCGACGTCCCTTTCTGCGCGCTGTCCTGCTCCGGGGGGTCCCTGTAGCCGTTGCTGTGCGGGGGGAGGCAGGCTGAGCCCACCGGGAGGCTGGGATGGATGTCCATGTCCGTGGGGGAGAACCTCCCCAGCTGGGGGGGGCTGCTTTGGTGGGGGTTCGCCCGCGCCTGGGGGCAGTGCCGGGGTAAGGTGGCGTAGGGAGGAAGGCAGGACCCCCCGGCTACCTGCCGCCGGCCATCTGGGTAGCCGGGGGGGTGCGAGCCCTCCCCCCCGCTGACCAGGGAGGGTCTGGGAAAGGTGAAAACGCCCGAATAGCCGGAGGGAAAAGCCGTTATTTTAGCGCCGACGGCCAGATCCGGGGTCTGGAGGGGGTAGGCGGGGGGAGGCGGGGGGTAAGCGGGGCCGAGCATCGCTTCCTCGCCCTTGTGGGCGCTCGCCTCGGGCTCCGGCTTCTTGGCAGGGGCAGCGCTCCCCAGCGCCTTCTTTTCCACCTCCTTTTGTTTCTGCTCGGCCAGGAAGCGTTCCTCGGCATCCAGGAGGTACCTCTGGATCATCTCCTCCTGGTACTGGTGCCGGTTGCTGGTCTTGAGGTGGCCGGCGAAGATGAACTTGCGCTCCCCCTGCATGGCAGCGCGCAGGATGCTCAGGCTCAGCCGGACGTCGTTGCTGTACTTGTAGGGGTCCGACGGCTTTTCGGGGGGTGCTTTACCCGGGCAGCTCTTCTCCACAGGAGCTGACAAGTCTCCTTGGGAAGATTCCTCTTTGCTGCCTTTCCTTGACTTCAAGGATCCTTTCTTCTTCTTCTCCAGGGTGTCTCCCTGCCCATTGCTCACGCCTCCCTTCATCGTCTTGGGGTGCATCAAGCCGCCCATGTTCTTTTTTAGCTTGCTTCCCAAAGTCTTGCCAAAGCTGCCCAGCTTGTTGGCAACCGAGTCTGCCCGTTTTTTATCTTTTTCCTTCTCTTTTTCTCGGTCTTTCTTTGGTTTCTCTTTGTCCTTGCAAGCCCTGCCGCCGCCGTTGCTTGCCGAACTGCTGCAGACCGACTCCTTGTCCGACTCGCCCGACTCCACAGCTGAACGAGCATCGTCGCCCGCGGAGGCTGTAGGGGATTCCGGCTGGGCCAGAGGCGCCTAGAGAGAAAGAAAAAATAAACACAAAGTCCAGGAAATTCCTTGGATCAGAGTTTTCAGGCTGAAACAGAGGTGGCGGCGCTTGCTCAGGGAACGGAGGGGACAGTGTTTGAACGACCCTCAGTGTCACATGCAGGTCTGCAACGGTCTGACCTCGCTGGAGGTTTCATGGGAAAAGCTGGAAAACGAGGAGGGGGCACCAAAAAATCCCCACTCTGGTCACCCAAGAGTGCAGCGGGCACCCGTCTCCCTGGGGTCACGGCATCCTTCAACCCCCTGGGGTCACGGCATCCCCCATCCCCCTGGGGTCACGGCATCCTCTGTCCCCCTGGGGTCACGGCATCCCCCTGGGGTCACAGCATCCTCCATCCCCCTGGGGTCATGGCATCCTCCGTCCCCCTGGGGTCACGGCATCCTCCATCCCCCTGGGGTCACGGCATCCTCCGTCCCCCTGGGGTCACGGCATCCTCCATCCCCCTGGGGTCACGGCATCCTCTGCCCCCCCTGGGGTCACGGCATCCTCCATCCCCCTGGGGTCACGGCATCCCCCGTCCCCCTGGGGTCACGGCATCCTCTGCCCCCCCTGGGGTCATGGCATCCCCCTGGGGTCACGGCATCCTCCATCCCCCTGGGGTCACGGCATCCTCCGTCCCCCTGGGGTCACGGCATCCTCCATCCCCCTGGGGTCACGGCATCCTCCGTCCCCCTGGGGTCACGGCATCCCCCGTCCCCCTGGGGTCACGGCATCCTCTGCCCCCCCTGGGGTCACTGCATCCCCCATCTCCCGCATCCCCAGTCGGGCTGGGATGGGGACAGATGCCGGGATTTTTCAGCAAAGCAGCTGCGAGCATCAGAGAGTCTCAGACAGACCAAACCAACTCCCCTCAGAAGAGGGACACCCCCCCCCCCCAGCCCCCCTGTGCTGTCCAGCAGCCCCCACCATCCCCCAAAGCACCACCCACGGAGATTTGGGAAGCGGATGGGAATTTTCCTGCTGAGGAAAGGTCCTGGGAAAACTGTACATCTCAAGGCAGCTCCCGGTGGCTGTAAACCCGGGGTCCAGGTTTGCGGGGGAGGCAGCATCATCACCTGGCTGCCAGCCCCCACGGGGGGCACGGGGGCTGCGCTTCGCGTGGGCAAGGGGAGTGAAAATGGGGATAAAAAACTCCAGGAAAAAAGGGGCACCCACAAAACCCGAGTGGGTTATCTGCCCAGAGCAGCGTGAGCCGCGATTCCTGCGGCACAGCCGGTCCCACGGGAAGGGCAGGACAGCGGGGGGACGCCGGCTGCCCTCCAGAAAGGGGGTTTCAATAATTCAGGAGTTAATAAGATACCCCCCCGTCTCTTTACCTGCGTGTCACAAGGCAACGTGATCCATTTCACATTCATGTAGCTGTGCAGCAAGTGCAGCTTCGCTTCCAGCGATAACGTCACACTAGAATTTAAAACCAGGATAACAACAACGACAAAAAAAGTGAGTTCAAGTTTCATTTTAATAACAGGTTCTCCGCCCTGTATTTACAGCTATTTGCCCGTTGTCTTTCTGTTAAAAATGATGTTTGAACACAGCAGGTTGTAACAGTGAGACCAAAGGGGACATTTTTGCAATCTCCAAAGCTTTCGGTTAAAAGCTCAATGGATAATTAAGATTCCTGAAGGTCAAAAATCAAGCTTGCTACAGATTAAACCCAACTCAAAGAATGATCTTACCGATAACATGAGATAAATAACAAAAAAGCAGATGTCACAGATCTAAATCGAGCCAGTTTCAAAATGATTCTCCTCCCCACAAGAACAACTTCAGAGAAAAGTAAAGAAAGATGTTTTCTCAAAAATTTCCACGGGTAAAAATCATTTGTTCCACTAAAAACAAAGGGACAGAGTCTTTTTGACCGGCTCCAAACCCCTCAAAAATGAGACACCGCAGGGGTAAAAGCCATGCTGAATTTTAATGCTTTGGTCTCGGAACTTTCTAGATTTCCTGGCCCAAAGTCAGATGCACAAGTCACTATGTTTGGCTGGGTGATGGGAAACTCGCGGCTCCCACGCCGTGGCATGGCTTGCCCGTAATCCCCGGCAGAGTTAGGAAGGGTGGTGGAGCGCCAGCTGCCCTCCCAGTCCTCCCAGTTGCAGGGAGGTCCGTCAGCTTTGAGTGGGGCCAGAGGGATGGAAAAACCCACCCGTCCGTGGTGTAAACGCGACAGCCGCACCGGTCCGTGGACAACCAACCTGGCCAGCTTGACGTTGTCGCTGTCGTCCTTCCCCCACTGCCAGTCCTTCCCCGGATCCACGGCGAAGTGCACGGGGAGCAGCTTGTGCTCCGAGTCCGTCAGGGGGATCACGGCTGCAGGAGGGACAGAAAGCCCACCCGTGACAGGGCGGACAGCCCACCCGTGATGGGGTGGACAGCCCACCCGTGACGGGGCGGACAGCCCACCCGTGACGGGGCACAAAGCCCACCCGTGATGCCTGGAAGGACAAACCTGCCCACCAAGCACGTCACACGCGGCGGCTGCCAAGGGTTGGGGTCATGGAATCAGCACAGCATCGCCGGGTGGTTTGGGTGGGGAAGGACCCTAAAGACCCCCCAGTGCCACCCCTGCCCTGGGCTGGGACACCTCCCGCTACAGCGGGTGCTCAGAGCCCCGTCCCGCTTGAACTGGAGTGTCCCCAGGGACGGGGCACCCACCGCCTCTCCGGGCAGCCCCTGCCGGGGTCCCACCACCCTCGGCGCAACAAATTCCTTCTTCACCCCCAGCCTGAATCTCCCCTTTTCAGTTCAAACCGTCCCCCTCGTCCCCCGCGCCGGGATAAGGTCCCCCCGGAGCCCCCTCCCCTCCGGGCTGAGCCCCCCCACCCCAGCCTGGCCGCGCAGCAGAGGGGCTCCAGCCCTCGCCTGGGTCCCTGCCCATCCCCAGGACCCCCCAGCTGCATCGCGCTGACACGACACCGATCTCCCTTATCACCCACCTTGATCTTTCGTGGTTTCCTTCTGCTCCATGGACACCAGGGCAGAGAAATGGGCTTGGTCGTATGCCAGGACCAGCGGAGAACGGTGGCATTTGTTGGCTGGTACCTCCAGGGGAAGGTAGATCCCTCCAAAGGGAATAGGGGCAAAGGCTGGAAGGGAAGCGGGGTGGTTAGTTTTCATAACAGCTTAAAAAATTACAAATTGTTGATACTGAAACTGCTCCAGAACGAGCCATTTGCTTCATTCAAGGTTTTCCCCTGCAATTACCTGCCGGCTCAAGGGAGGCTAAAAAAAGAAACCACAACCCAAAAGAGACATCTATTTTCCACCAGGAAGAAGGCAGCTGCAAAATGAAACTATTTTCTATAGTTTCTACAAAAATAAAAACTATTTTCTACAAAAAAAAAACAAACCACCCTTCTTCGCTCTTCCGCAAGGCAACTTCAAATTTCGCGCACGCAGAACGACGGTAACGGAATCAAATATTTTGATGGGAAATTAAGTCGGTTCATGGAACAGATGACAGGCAGGGATGGAATTTCCCCTCTCTACACGCACGTGTGGGGGCAAAAAAGGTCGGGAAAAGCCCCGAGCGTCGGGCAGATGCTCTTTGGAAGAGCACGAGGTCAGGCTGGGGTGCTGAGCCCTCCATGGGGGTCACCCGCAGCCCCCCCCGCGCCCCACGCTCTGCCCCTCATTCAAAATCCGGCTCCACCGAGCAAAAAGACCCCGTGAAATGTGGGGTGGGAGCCTGCACCACCCCCCGGGACCGGGAAACCGCGCGGGCGGCTCTTGCCTTCTCCCCCCGAGTCCCGCAGCATCGTGTCCGCCACCACCACGATGGGTCGCTTCAGCACGTGGGCGAGGACAAAGACGTGGAACTCCTCCAGGCTCTCGTACACCGGCTCCTCCGAGCTTTCAACGCTGTTGGGAAACAAGAAATTAATTTTTTCAACACTGTTGGGGAAACAAGAAATTAATTTTTTCAACCCTTGGGAACATTGAACCGTTGCTTTTAAAAAAAGCACAAAATGAGGTTTTTGTAGGCAGCCGCGCAGAGGCAGATTATAGGAACAGCGTTACGTTTGATTACTAATCAAACTACGTCTAATTTGGAGATTTTAGATAGAAATCTGAAAAAATGTCCTATGCCACAGCACGGATCTGTACCCAGGGAATACTGCGCGGCACTCCTGGAGGCTCCTACCTAAAGAGCCTCGGATGTGTAAATCCAAGTATTTTCCAGTATTTTCGCACGTGGTATTTGTCCGGGGCGGCTGCGGCGATCAAACCCCTGAAATATGGAGCGAGCAGGGCAGACACCCTCAGCTTTTCTCCCTCCCACGTTGGAGCTACCAGGGTGCCGCGCCGGGCGCAAGGATTAGGTTTCTATTCCCTCTATCGCTGCCGCTTCCCGCGATGCTCCACAGGCATCTCGCTCTCAGCATCCTTCACCCTTCCCCTGCAACCCCCTCTGGACAGGAGCAAAGCAGCAACCCCCAGCCCCCTCACTGGGAATGAGCCCAGGAATGTCTTGGCTGTGTTTTGTATCCTCCCATATTACTTTTCAGCGCGGTCCCCTCCACGTACCCCCCGCAGCCGCCGCCGTTGGTGCCGTAGTGCACGCGAGGCTCGCTGGATGCCAGCTTGATCAGCTCGTTCCACTCCTTCTGCCACTCCTCTTCGGTGTAGACGAGACCAGACTGGGAAAAAAAAATGGAAAAAAAAAAAGCCCAAAACAACCCTAAATCATCCAAGTAAATATTTTCCAATCTCCGCCGTGCGGTTTTATACAGGCAGCCACAATTTTTCTCTAAGGATTTATGCAAAAATCATCAATTTGTTATGCAAAAAAGCGCACGTTTCCAAATCCGCGTTCCCCAGCCAGCCGGGAAGATAATTTGCCTAAATGAAAATCTGCCTTTCTGCGGGGTGGAAGGCAACACTGCAACCCACGGAATGCGAGGAAACCTTTCCTCTTCCACTAAATCCTTCCCGTATTAATGAGGACACGACCTATTGGCAACAAGCAGCGGGACGGATAATTGGATTAGCTAAAATACAGAATTTATTTCCCTTCAAAAAGCGACAGACGACACCAGAGCATCCATAAATACTCAATTTGAGGGTTGATTCGGTATCTCAAAACACGGCGAAGCCACGGTTTACTCGTGCACCCTCACGTTACAGTTGCAAAACGTCCCTTCCTCCTCCTTTCCCGGTGGAATTTCCCCCAAATAAATTCTCCCCGATAAATGAATCCATTCAAAAGGATCTTTTTCCCCCCAGCGGCAGCTCCAGCATCTGGATGCAACACCCCGAGTCCTCAAAGCTGCCCAGACGGCCGCTCCAGCCACACAGTAGAAGCGCCCGACACTCGGCTCTCCGCTTTGTTCTAGGTATTAATTCGATTGCTCCGCTCCCGCTGACGCCGTCGGCTGAATCCTGTCATCACTGCTCTAAAGCTCACGTAGCGAAGCGGCGAGAATACTGCGCAGCCCGCACCTACCGCCCGCGCTGAGGACCACAACCACGACTCCACCACATCCCACCCCTCCGGGATTTTCCAGTCCTTTTAAAATCTGCGGGTCACGGTGCTCCTAATTCTGGAGCCGGCAGTTGAAAGAGCTGCATAAAAGCTGCTTTTAACGGCACTAAAATCGCTGAGTATTTATTAACGACTCTGCTTCAACCCGGGAAATACCGATATTTTTTTTTTTGTGCCCTTCCAAAAATAAAAAGGAAGCTGGAGAGTAAACACCATCCTTCAGCATCAGGTGGAAACAAACGTTCACCCCATTTCCAAAAGCACCTCGATGTGATAAGTTCCTGAATTTGCTCCCTTTTTTTTTTTTCCGTTTTTTTTTTGGTTTTTTTTGTTTTTTTGGTGGAGGATTTTGCTCCGCTGCAATGCACCTTTCCTGCTGGAGCGACCGATGCTGCAGCATCGCTCAACACCCAGCACGGCCATCGCATCCCGTCAATATTTTCCATCAATCCTGGACATCACGTGGTTCTAATAATTTTCCTACATTGTCAAAAAGGGAATTTTGCCACAGCTGAGATCGGAGCACGTGTCTCCCTGTGGCGCGGCCAAGCATCGCAAGCCAAGGGGGGTGCCCGAAATTCCAATTTATCGTGATGGGAAGCACCTCCCAGCCCCACGGGATATTTTATCACGACCTCCCCCCTCTGTGTCTCGTCCAGCTCCTACCTCCTTGTTCTGCTGTGTCTGCTGCCAGCGCCACCTCCGCTTCAGGGCTTCCCTCTCCACGCCTTTATCCATCAGGGTGTAAAGGGATTTGCGAAGCATGAGATCTCGGTCGTGGAAACCCCACATACCTGCGCGGGGGAGAGAGGGACAGCGGTGGAGGATGAGCCGCAGCCGGCACCGGCATTGCTCCATCCATCCGCCGAGGTCCGGCGACCCGCCACGAACCGGGGGAAGCGGGAAAACGGGGAAACTGAGGCAGAGAAATACAAATTTCTCCATCTCCTGGTTCAAAGCCTGCATTTTCCAGTGTGCTCAGGCAGCCAAGCAGAGATGCCGCCCCCCACCCTGCTTTCGACTCTACGGCATCTCAAGGATGCAATAAAATATTTGTTCCTGACATCCCGGGCTCCCTTACACCACCGTCTGAGGGGAAAGCAAGGCTGGGCAAAACGAGACCGCGGTCTGGAATAACAAACACGAAGGAAACACCCGACCCCGCTGATTTAGAAGCCTGGAAACCTCCAAAAATTTACTACGGTCACACTTGACAGGATGAAGTAGCCGGAGAGAAACCCGGGCTCTCGGGGCTCCAATGTGCGAGAGGAGGGAAGGGGCGGCTCCATTATTTCACGTTTCCGTCAGAAATACAGGGAAACTTGCCAAATGGATGGGGAGAGGGATTTTAGAAAGACACAAGCCACTGGCAGCCTGTTCCCTTCCACCCGTTCCTCTCCCACAGAGCCTGACCGCTCGCACCTACTGCTGCCGTGGCCAGGATGAGCGGCAGCATCCCGGTTTCCCATGGGAATGGATGCATCCTGCTCCCCCCAGGGTGGTCCTGGGCTCTCCTCTCCGCAGAGCCACCTCCACCCCACAGCGCCCTCGTTTCGCCCTGACCCCAGCCCGGCTCTTACCCAGGGAGGCGGCGTGGAGCAGGCAGTTCCCGTCGCCGGTGGTGGCCAGTGGAAGCAGCCGCTGGCAACTGGGATCCACGTTCGCCCACCAGTTCAGCCGACCTGCGGGAAATGTTGGAGAGCGTGAGAATGGGGCCTGGGACACCACGTGGGACCGGGGCGTTCGCCCCCTCCGAAAACGCCGCTGAGGATGGAAATCCGCTTCCCATCTCCCGGGGAGCGCCCGGCGAGAGGAGCCGCTCGGTACCCACCACCTGGCTGGAGGGAGGATGGAGCCAGGACGGCGATAAAGCACCAAAAAGGGGAGAGCGGAGCTGCAAAACCTTGTGGGGAGGTGAGGAAACCGCTGGGCTGAACTCAAGGTCACGTAAATTAGAATTAATTAGAAACAGGAGCCAGCCCAGCCAGGACTTGAACCCAAGCCCCGCGTCCTCCTCCCTACTTATTTCAAAATAAATTGTTATTATTTCAAAAAAACCCCAAACCCCATCACCAGGCTGAAAACACTTTTCAAGTGCTCGGCACCAACAGTGCCTGAGTTCATAACGGCTTTTTGTTTCTTCTTGTAACCAAATCGCTCCTATTTAAACCACCCCACCACGGCCCCTTCTCCCAAGGTACAATTCTCGGGGATTTTGGCCGATCCTGGCAGCTTTAGCAACGCAAACACAAACCGACGGTGCTTTACGCCCTGTAAAACCGGCAGCTTTTTGGTAATATAAGGCCCTCGCCGTCATTCGAGCGAAGAGCATCTAAAAATAGAAGCTGGGAAAAAAATTAACACGCAGGCTGCGGTCCAGCACAACATGACCGGAGGTTAAACATTTATCAAGGAGACAAAGTTGGGCTGAATTTGGACTTTGAACTCACAGCCCAGCCCGTGCCCTCAAAAAACCCAGTGCTGATGAGTTTTGGCTCCTGATTTTCTTTTTTTCCAGTAGCTTTCCTGCTGCAGATCCTGTGCAACAGGCAGCTGCGTTGGCTGGTTGGTGCCGTCCAGGCTTCCGACGCGTTGCATTTCACTTGCTCTTGCAGAAACCCGGCCCTTTTCCCCAGCGTTTCCAACAAATCCCAGCATGGTCCCTGCTCAACCACAGGATTTCTTGAAATTGTTTGCACAACCTCAGCGACAGCAGCTGTGGAAGAGCTAAATACGGAAACCTGAGGTTTAAACACCGATAAACACAGGAAAAAATAAAAAAAAGCAGAGCTGACTGCAACGCCAGGCACCGGGGTAATGTCTTTTCTCGGCATTGGGAAAGGAACCCGTTGGAGTTGAAAAGCGTTGAGGACGCAGCCCCGGGACAATAGCTCTGCTCGGAAAAGCCGGCTATTTTCCCTCGATACAGCTCCTGGCACGGCGAAGCCGCGAGCCTGCGCCACGTGGCGCGGGGCCAGAGGAGCAAACGGGGCAGCAAACCAGCGTCCCACCAACGGCAGCGCCGCACCGCCGCCGCTTCACCCCTTTCACGTCGCTCCCGGAGAATTCCCTGCTCTTTTCCACGCGGGGGGTGGGTCGGGGGTGTCTGCATCCCTGGTTGTGCGACCTTCTGCTGAGCTGAGCCGGGTCCGAGCCGCAGGGGACGCACCTGGGGGAGGCATTTCAGTCAGCGGCGTGCGGTCGATGCTGCACCATGTGCGCCGCCCCCCGTGATTTGTACAGCTTTCCAGTTACGCAAGAGAAATCCTCTCGAAAGAAACCGCATTCCCCAAAGCCTTCTCCAAATGTTTGGCTCCTCTCAAGGCAGTGGAAAGGCCAAGAGGCCCCATGGAAGTATTTAAAACAACACATTTCTCTGCATGAGGTTGTTAGGGGTCAGCCCTGAATGCACTACGAGAAGGATAACGGGATGGAAGAGCGCGAGGGACCGTCCTGCCATCGTCTCTCCTGTGCGACTGAAGGAGTCCGCCGGCAGCAAGAGGCTTCCCCTGCACCCAGCACCACGCTCTTACGGGGTCCAGTTCTGTTCCACGGCTGGTTTTGCTACCAAACATCTATTCGAGCTCAGGAACCTGCACGCAAAAGGTGCACGTTTGGGAAAATACCGTCGTTTCTTCTACCACAAACCACCTAAATAGGTCACGGCGCTGGGAAGGCACAAAGCCAGCGCTCCTGCCGGCCTGAAGATGAGGACTGACTCATGGCAAACCCCCATGGCTCTCCTAAGGCTAGCAGGGAACCCAGCGCCGTAACGCCGCCGTCATCCTCCTCGCGTGACGAAGGCAGCGTTCCCAGGGATGACCTGGCCTCCCGCTCCCGAGGATGATGTGACAGATCCACCACCACCACCCCTGTGCCGTGCCTGTGGACCGAGGGGGTCCTTCCCCTCCGGAATCACCGCTGGGGGAGGGGGAGCAGGCTTGCCACCTGCAAGTGGGCTACAAAAAGAGACCCCAAAAAAAGGAGCGTGGCTAGAAAAAGCGGCACCTGTGCTGGAGCAGGCTCATTGCATCTGTCTAAAACGAAATAATTCATCTGTAGCCTCCTTACTTCATCCAGAGCCCACCTCTTTGTCGGAAACACGTGCAGAAAATATTTCTGTTTTGGGATCTGGCAGCAACAAGAGCTTCTTTAGTGTCTTTACACACGGGCAGCTGCTTGGCCCCATGTTTTGGGAAGGACGGGAATCGCAGGCTTCCAAGCAACCCCGCCGTGGCTGTGACCACCGGCAGCGCGCGTCTCGCCGGCGAGGATGACAGCGGAGAGGCCGCCGGCAGCGCAGCAGCAGCCCTGCGCACGGGCAGCGGTCCTTTGCAGAAGGCTTCGCCCACCTCTGGCAGCGAGCGGAGCCAGACGCGAGCTCGTCTCTCCCGTGGAGGGAACCGGCGCGGCCGATGACTTAGGGCTGAAAATATGCGCAGGTTGGGAAGGCAGAGCGGGGTACGTGTACACACGCGCCTCTGCTCACGCACGGGCTCAACCCAGGTCAAAAAGCTTCTCCAGACCGGGCTGATGCATTCCCGAGGCACCCAGTGCTTTGATCGCCTGCTCCGAGACGCGGGACATTTACACCCCAAGAACGAGGAACCCACGGTGCCATCCCCGCAGCGAAGCCGGCACGCCGCTCCCCTAACTCAGCAGATTTGAGCAGTCCACCTAAAGACCGTCATTAAATATGAGTCTGAAGCAGGAGGTTTCTGCCCAGGACGCTGGGGGGGTGCTGGAGCCGTGCCTGGCACCGCGTCCCTGACCCCGAGGAGCAGCCTGACCTCCAGCCAAGGTGAAGCCATCGAACCCAGGGGTTTCCTTCAGCTCTTCCTGATTTTTTTATTTTTCCAATAGCCTCAGGCAAGGCACCGCTGCCTGCTCCTCCACGCGCTAAACCACTCCGCACCTTCAAAACAGAGGGCAAGGCTCGGGCCCTTTAGGTTGGTGACAAACAACGCTACCGTGGCGTAAAAGGCCAAATTTCCAGCTCAATGAAGACCTTTTGCTACAACTCTGAGCATGTTAAAAGACGTCATGACCATCTACAGCCACTTTAAAGCGTGCTTACTCCACCGCAGGGGCGTAAAGGGATCTCTGGATAGAAGGAGAAGACTACCTATACATTTATTAGTCTATAAAATATTTGCTTAATCCCCTAAGGACAGCACGTAGTAAATTATTAATCCCCTAAGGACAGCACGTAGTAAATTAATAACGGGAGTCACCGTAGAGCACGGCACCATGCTCAAAGCCCTGCCTGGATTAAGCTCGAAAGCGCTTTATACAGGCAGTCTGGCCCCTTCCTAAAGATAAACACCCACCTACAACCCACATACATAATGCAGATAAACACTCCAGTCTTCAAAAGGCATTTTCTAAAAAAAAAATAAAAAATCAATTACTTCATGTCATCTCAGCACGCCAGGAAGCAGCCCCGGCACATGGATGGCAAAGCACAGCCAGCCCCAGCTCCCTCACCCCGAGTTTGTGCCAAAACACGGGACCTGCCCAGCCCCCCCCCCCCCCCTCCCCGACTCCGCCGGGGCATAGATCGGGATGTTTTATTTGCACGAGACACGGCAGCTTCACCCTCGGCAAACAGCAACGCTGCTGTAACCAGATCGCTTGGCTCGAGTGCCCATTTCCAAACCACGAGAATATTTATGACAGGAACGCTTGAGCAGGAGCCGGCTAAAATTTGACGCTAAGAGTATGTGTTATCCCTGAAGGAGGAGTTTTCTAGGGATGTGCCCTGGCGACAGAAACAAAGGAGGGGTGTCAAGATGCCGGAGATTTTACTGGGTGTCCTCCTGCTCCCCATCCAATGTACTCCTGGTAAGGTGCGTGTTGGGTTTTCTCCGCCAGCGCGGAGTTCCCATTCATCCACCGGCAAAATCGTGATGTCAGCTCACCCAGCAACTACTCAGGAGGGGAAAAAGCAGGTTAGAACGCAGCCCCTCTGCGCTCCTGAGGCCGCTCCTCTCCAGGCAGACGAGTCCTGCGCTGAAGCAGCGTACAAAACGCATCATCAACCTACGGTGTTGGTAATCGCTCCTAGTATTTGTCAGCGGTGATGAGCTACTCCTCGTGTCACGCAGGAATTTCTCGCACCCTCCTTCTCTCCAGAAGGCTGACAAGTTCCAGGAGGGCAATATAATGCAATTTTTATTTTTTTTTTTAGAGCTGCATTCAGCTGCACGAGCAATAAACCATCCACGATTTACGTACGGTCAGCGTCCGCAGGCGCAGCGCAGCAGACTTACTCAACTCTTGCACCACGCCGTATAAAAACGGGATGCGCTAATACCACAAAAAAAAGGGATGCGCTAATACTGTATGAAAAGGGATGCAATAATACCATATAAAAAGGGATGCGATAATACCTATCTGATAACGCAGCCCCGCCGCGCACTCGCTTCTCCGTGGCCTTGGGCTCGCTCCTGTTGGAAACCGCTCCCGCCGCACCGTATTAGCATTAAAATAAATATATACATATATATATACAGGGCTCACCAGCCTGCTCCAGTGCCACCAGCATGGACTGCTCAATGAGGTCTCGCTCGATGAAGCTGCGGAAATCCTCGGTGTAGACGGTGAGGTCGGGCAGCTGGAAGGTGCAAATGGGCATCTCCAGCAGATGTTCGCTGCTGCCGTTGCTGGAGACGTGGGAGCGGGCCAGGGAGACGATGGTTGAGCTGGCGTGGGAGATGCCTCGAGACAGGCGCTTTTCTGGGAGGGAAAGATAAAAAAAAACAAACCACCTGAACAGGGCAGGAGCAGCAAACCTCACCGGAGCCATTCCCAAACCGCTGCCTTCCGCTAGTGTTTTTCTGGTTGCCGGTAGCTGGGTTGCCCCAGCATATAAATATTTCAGGCACCAGAAGGAAGATTTAATTGATCCGTATCGTTTTGGTGACACTGACCTTGCACAATATCATCCTGCCGCTGGAGCGGCGGGCGCCCGGGACGAGCCGCTTCTTTTTCGGGGGGTCTGTAGCCGCGTCCCTCGTTGAAGGAATGGGGTAGGTTGCCGGCGTGCACTTGCCTCAGCTGCTCGAAGTCACTCAGGGCTGCGCTCAGATCCCAGTTCTTGCCTGGACGGGAAGGTAGCGACAGTGGTCACTGACAGCGGAAAGAAATAGAGAGGGTTCCTCCGTGCTAGAAACTCATCACAGGGGGGGTTATCACGGAGCGGGAAGGCTGCCCGGCAGGAACACGGGGGGATGCAGGGAGCAGCACCGCTCCTTCAGCTGGGCACTCTATTTCTGTCCAGGATTTGCATTTCTGGAAGAGTCCAGGAACCCCAAGTGCCCAGAGAGCGTTGGCTCTGCTGCAGGGGCGGCTCACACGTCACATCTGCAAAGGCAGGGGCAGAGCCCAGAGCGAGTGGCTGCCCTTGGACGTCACAAGACCCAAAGACCTCACCGCCAAAAAAACCCCAAACCCCAGCAAAAACCGCCTCACCGGGTGGTTTGGGTGGGAGGGGGCCGTAAAGACCCCCCAGTGCCACCCCTGCCCTGGGCTGGGACACCTCCCGCTACAGCGGGTGCTCAGAGCCCCGTCCTGCTTGAACTGGAGTGTCCCCAGGGACGGGGCACCCACCAGGATGGGGCACCCACGGGGACAGGGCACCCACTGCCAGGGACCCACCACACCAAACCTCGCCCTTCTCTCCGGTGTGAGATGGCACTTTGCCAGAACAAGGTTCCCGGCTGTAAAACGAAGGGCAGGGTCCCCGTGCCGGGATGGGGACACACCGCCCTGAGCAAGGGGAAATGGATTGAGGCTGTGTCACATCCACCAGCATCGAGCTAAACCCCCGGCCCTTTTTTTTTTTTATAACCCTCCAACCACCAGGACGCTGATCCCCCTGCCGGCACCGCGCGCAGCCCCTGGCTCCCCTTTACCCCATCAGCACAGCGGGATGCTGCACTGAAAACACGCGCCGCAACGCCCGATTTCAAAAGCTGCTGGTTTGTAAAACCCCTTTTTTTTACATCTCCCCGCACAGTTTCAGAGGCGGCCACCCAATTCTTTTTCAGCTGACACCTAAAATCTAGAAGCCAGCAAGGTGCCAGCCGGGCAGGTGGCATCTAGGAGAGTTTTCATCTGGCTCGGGTCACTGCTGGCCAGATAAATTATTCAGCAAAACAGCTTGAACTTCGTGGAGTTAAGCGAATCCTTAAAGCAGTTCCATCCCCTCTTAATATTACGCAGCAAGTGGCAAAACCATAATATATATTAATAAACTGAAAGCTTTCTGCACAATAAATTGACCTTTTCGAAGCCGCTGTCTCGCAAAGACAAGTGTACGTAGCAAAAAACCCCCCCCAAACAAATAACCCTACCATATGGCTTACATCCAGGATAATTGTGATTTTTTTTTTTTTATTTTTTTTTTTAATGAACGTTGTTAATCTAGACTCTTAAATCAGCAAATGCTGTAGAAAGCAAGCCAACTTTATATATAGCAACGCCACGACAGGAAAGATATATAAACCACCAGTGGGTTTACGTGATAGCTCAGGGACAATAAAAGAAGTCATTACGTTTAATTCCCTAAAGGAAATACGCTTCTCAAGTATTTAAATTCTTTTGAGAGATGTAATTTGCAGCATTTAACAACTGACTCCAAACGGAAAGTTATTTTAAGCTGTACCTTCTGAGTCAAAGGGATTTATTCCCCCCCCCCCCCCCCTTTTTTTTTAAAATAAAGTAATGAATCAGTATCAAGGAATGAGAATGACCCATCAGATTAAAATTAAATTTGCTGCTGCATCACTATTTGCTTGACCGCATTGGCGACGGGAGGATGCTCCAGTGGCACCGACCCATCACAGCTGCATTTCCCAAGGACCTTCGCCAGCAGCTGATTCAAAAATTGAAAAAAATAAAAATAAAAAATAATCCTGAAGTTTGGAAACTCTACATGGAACTCTGGCAGCTGCCAGGCTCGTAAATCCCAACGACCACGGCGCCGGGAAGGGCGCGCTGGGTGGACTCGGCACCATGGTGGTTCCCTGCGGAGGGAGAGGTGGGGAGATCCTTTGGGAAGATCCTTCGGGAAGAGCCCTGGCACCGAGCAGGTTTGGCGGGTGCTGGGATGATAACAGGGAGGTTCCCTCCTCCGGCAGAAACCCGGCGTCCCCTGGGGACACAGCACAGAGAGACCCGGAGCCCGTCTCCCACGCAGCACTACAGCCCTCGCTGCCCCATCGCCGCGTGATGGCAATCAGCAGAACCTACATAATTTCACTGATCACCACGTGCTCCTCTCCCCCAGCTCCTCAGCTCTCTGTGCCTCTCCATGCTGCCACGGCGATGGGTTTCCATCAGTGCTGGAGCACCGCGAAGCCCATCGGGAGGACCATCAGGAAGTCCATTGGGAAGCCCATCAGGAGGACCATCGGGAAGCCCACCAGGAGGACCATCGGGAAGCCCATCAGGAGGACCATCGGGAAGCCCACCAGGAGGACCATCGGGAAGCCCATCGGGAAGCCCATCAGGAGGACCATCGGGAAGCCCACCAGGAGGACCATCGGGAAGCCCATCAGGAGGACCATCGGGAAGCCCACCAGGAGGACCATCGGGAAGCCCATCAGGAGGACCATCGGGAAGCCCATCAGGAGGACCATCGGGAAGCCCACCAGGAGGACCATCGGGAAGCCCACCAGGAGGACCATCGGGAAGCCCACCAGGAGGACCATCGGGAAGCCCATCAGGAGGACCATCGGGAAGCCCACCAGGAGGACCATCGGGAAGCCCACCAGGAGGACCATCGGGAAGCCCATCAGGAGGACCATTGGGAAGCCCACCAGGAGGACCATCGGGAAGCCCACCAGGAGGACCATCGGGAAGCCCACCAGGAGGACCATCGGGAAGCCCATCAGGAGGACCATTGGGAAACCCTTCAGGAGGACCATCAGGAAGCCCATTGGAAAGTCCATCGGGAGGACCATCAGGAAGCCCATCAGGAAGCCCAGCGGGAAGCCCATCAGGAGGACCATCGGGAAGCCCATCAGGAAGCTCATCAGCAGGACCATTGGGAAGCCCTTCAGGAGGACCATCGGGAAGCTCATCAGGAAGCCCATCGGGAAGTCCATCAGGAAACTCCATTGGGAAGTCCATCGGGAAGCCCACTGGGAAGCCCGTCACTCTGACCTCCCGTCACCACCAGACCCCAACTTCACTCAACGCGTGCACAAAACTCAACGCACAGGCAGAAAACACGATGTAAGTTGCTCCTGTTGCCCTCAGACCTCACATCTGAACAACTCACTTAATACACCTACTTCATCTGACTGCTTTCACTAATACCCACCCCTCAAAAAAAAGGCAAATCTCTCTGTTTTCCCTCGTTTCCACCCCTGGAGCTGCCAGCTCCACCAAAGGCTGCAGGAGAAATAGCAGCACGTCATAAAAATGAGCTCAACCCGCTGCTGTCCAAATAAATCAACCCAGGTGCCGAGCGGGAGCCGGAGAGCTCGAAGGAGCATCCACTTTCACCTTTCCTATGGCAAGGCTAAATATTTCTTCCAAAAGAAAATATTTGAAATCCTGCCACGAAACAAACCAACCTGAAGCCAGACCCTAAACACCCCACAACCCCCACGGCGTGCCAGCCCGCTGAGATGATGCTTAGCTGGGAAAATTCACGGGCGAAGCCCCGAAACTGCCAAAGCCGATGGGAGTTTTGAAGAGGAAAAAGGCACGAATCGCTGCGGTGAGCACCGAGCCAGGGGAGGAGAGCTAGAGCCGAGCAGGTGAAGCAAACTGCCCAAAGACACAAATTCTAGCAACAATTTCAGGGCGTTGAATTCGTTAGTGCTAGAGCAGCAGGCAGGGAGCCGGCACGGATGCTGTAGGAGCATCAGCTGGTCCCGGGTCCAAGCGACAACAGAAACGAGCCGTATTGTCCAAGAAAAAGGAGAAACAGGCAAGTGTGGTCTTGCATTCTAATTGCCCGTTGGTTAATTGTGTACAAACAACCCTGCTTCTCACGCAAGGCTTTTGTCCTCCAGCGTTACGACACACGCCGCTATTTACTCACCATCCTTTTGTCAACACGCACCCGAAGGCAACGCTCCCGAGCGAGTTTACAGCCTCAAAATTAAGCCCTGGTTATCTTTTCTCCTCTACCCTTCCCGTGGTTCTAAGTAGAGTGAAAAATATTAATAATAAAAAAATCACCTGCAGCCCTACAGCTAAAGGAACGACTTCCCCACCTGATGGGGTTTTGGAGGAAGCTGCCAGGGCAGTGTGCCCAGGCTCTCCGGGGCTGGCTTCCCCGTTTAAAAACCAAAACTTTTTAAAGTTTAAAGCAGATGACGGTTGTGTTCAACTCCCCGAGCGTCTCCACGCTCTCCATCACCACCTCAAACCGACCGGTCCTGCTGGGTAGGCAGCTCGAGCGCTGGGTGTAAAGGGGATGCTCCGCCGGGAGAGGTCACCGGCATCGGCAAAATAGCAATTTATATCGGCATAATCAAACCGCCGTCGCAAGCAGAACGAGATGTACCAGTAAAAGCACGTTTTTGCCTCGGTAATTACCCCTCCACTGCTTTCGAAAGGCGGGCAGCCCTCACCTAGCGCTATTCTGTCAACCCTTCCGAAGGCATCGCTGCTATAAAGGAAAAAAAATAAAATAAAATAAAACAAAAGCCTGAAGTTTTGCTGCTTGTGGTGAACAGCGTGCGAAGGATGGGGACCACGCTCCTGGTCGATGGGTTTTTCCAGCTGAACATTTGAAATTCGTTCCCCAACAGAGGTGTAACGAGAAACCCGGGCAGAATTTCACCAGCCGCGCCGCCGAGGGCACGATTTTCGTATCACCGGCACCAGGGGTCCTTAACTTTCCCCCCTCCCCCCCAGCTTCCCCATCAGGCACTTTCCCTTTTTTTTTTATTCCCCATTTGATTTACCTTCCAGGAGGTCTCTGGCCAGTCCCGGCTCTGCCCCCGTTGAGCGAACAAAATCCGACAGGACGATGTCCATAGCCGAGGTGGTGCGCTCATGGATCCCGCTGGGCAGCTGGGGTCGGCGGCGCCGGATCAGCACCGCGGCATCGACCTGCGGACCGAGAAGGCGCAGGGCTCGCGTTACAGCGTATAAAATAATTAACCCGGCCGAGCTGGCTGGGAACCATCCCATGGCAGGTGCCAAGGGGGGAGAATAAACCACCCCCTCCCCCCAGTTAACGGTGCTTTGGGACTGCTGTTGAGTGCATTAATAACTGGGAGAAAAATAAAATAAAATAGGGATTTTGCGGCTTTCTCCCCACATGCAAAGGGGGGTAACGGCTCTGCTAACGGTGGCAAATCCAGGGAAAAAAAACCCAAAACAATTCTCATCCCAAAGGCGGTGGAGCTTTTCTTTCCAAAATCACGAATACACCGCTAGGAATTAAATTTATTTGGGAGCAAAACATCAGCATTAGAACAACATAAAAAGCCCCTTTCAGGCAAAAAATAAAATA
This sequence comes from Falco peregrinus, assembly GCF_023634155.1. Classification (NCBI taxonomy): domain Eukaryota; kingdom Metazoa; phylum Chordata; class Aves; order Falconiformes; family Falconidae; genus Falco; species Falco peregrinus. The sequence continues at coordinate 5,212,063 of NC_073740.1, read as the reverse complement.
AAAATAAAATCCAAACAATTCCTCCTTGCAGAAAACCACAAGTGACCGGTGCGGATCACCTTCCCAGAAGGGAGCAAAGAGCCTGCCCGAAGGCGAATTACGTAAATCTGAATTTTTAGCAGGTCCGGAGATTTGGAAAGGTGTGTGCTCAAATCCTGATTTTCTGCATTCCTCCCCCCCGAAACGGCGAGCAGCGGGAGCCCGGACTGGGTAGAAAGCTCTGCTGGGTTGGGTTGTCTTTTTTTTTTTAAATTTTTTATTTTATTTTTCAGTTAAGGCTCTGCCGGGTGGGGTTGTCTTTTTTATTATTATGATTTTTTATTTTATTTTTCAGTTAAAGCTCTGCCAGGTTGGGTTGTCTTTTTTTTTTTTTTTAAAAAATTATTTTATTTTTCAGTTAAAGCTCTGCCGGGTAGGGTTGTCTTTTTTCTTTTTAATAAAATTATTTTATTTTTCAGTTAAAGCTCTGCCGGGTGGGGTTGTCTTTTTTAAAAAAAACTTTTCATTTCATTTTTCAGTTAAAGCTCTGCCGGGTAGGGTTGTCTTTTTTCTTTTTAATAAAATTATTTTATTTTTCAGTTAAAGCTCTGCCAGGTGGGGTTGTCTTTTTTTTTTTTTTTAAATTTTTATTTTATTTTTCAGTTAAAGGGTCATGATAAAAATTCTACTGTCGAGGAACAGAAACCGCTGGGGGGAAAAAAAAAAAAATCCCAAACTGAAAATTTGAACACGAAGAAGAGGGGAAAAAAAATGTGCCAGGCTGGTCGAGGGAGGCATTGCTGCACCAAGCGTAGGAGAGGCAATTTCAGTGTTACATGGAAGACGCCGAAACCTGTTTTCCTTGGAAAAAAAGACTTTTTTTCAGGATTACTCTCAAAAATGGGCAAAACCTGGCTTTGATGGCTAAATACTGCCCTGCTGGCGGGTCGTTCGCTTATTAATTGGATGTGTGCAGAAAAATTATTTCATTTTTTTATCGCCGTGGCGATCTTGGGGCTGTTGTTAGCTGAAGACAACCCCGAAACGACATGTGTTCGGACAGTAAAATAAATAAAATAAAATAAAATTCACTGTCCAGCAACGGCTGCAGGCGACACGTGCACCCCAGCATCTACGGTGCCATCCCGACCGTGGGGTACAATCCCTACACCAGCTTTTCCCCTTCTATTGCAAACAGAAAAGTGCTGATGACAACGTGTTTGGGACTAAATCCCAGGTTAGTTTATTTATATATTTATATTTATATTATTATTTATATACTGAGTTATTTGCAGGATGCTCCGGTGGGAATTAAGGCAAATTAAATGCTGAATAACCATGATTTCATCCTCGGAACAATCCAGCTGAAGCCCATGCGGCCACCAGCATCCCCATCCCGAGCTGATGGGATGTCATCCCCCGCCCCCCCCCCAAAAAAAAGCCCCGAGGTGCCGGTTTTCCTCCGGTATTTCATCAGAACGAGATCAAAAGGGCAAAAGGACAAATAAAAAAATTGCCTGAAAATACCGGAGGGACATCGCCAGCGCGTCGGCCGCGGATGCAAAGCTCCAGCTGCAAAACGCGCCAACGGGATTTAGGGGATGAATTCGCCACTCTAGCAAAGCGGTCCCTCTGAGGTTTTTTTTTCACAGCTTTGGTACAAATCCAGGATACTGAAGAAAGGCATCCTATCCCACGGTCCCGTTATCCATCACATCCCAAATATCCATTATTTCTTTATCCATTATGTTCTTGAAGTCCTCTGAAAAATCCCACCCCCCATCATCAGTGCTTCAAGGAAATGCTACTTCCTAAATATTTACGTTTTAAGCTATTCCAGGGGAAAAACAAACAAACAAACAAAAAAACAACAAGCAAAGCCCAAAGGTGCTGTCCCATACTCCCAAAGTTTTTCTCTTCCAGGCTGCGCACAAAGGGAGAGCGGGATTTTGAGTCCTTGCTCCCACCACCACCCATCCAGCATCTTCCCAGCAGTGAAAAGCTGAACCAAAATTGCCTTAATTTGCAAAGACGTTAATGAGAACTGCTTGGTGATGGGAGGGAAGACCCAGAAACACCGACAAAGTGCGCTTCCCAACATTCCCGTAATTTTCTTCCCCCTCGCCGACGCTCCTCCAAGATATTCCCACCTCTCGCGCATCCCTCGAGGTGCTTCTCCTTTAACTCCCCAAAGCTTCTGGCAAACCAGCGCATTTGCCTTCACTGCGTTTTCAGGAGTGGGGAATTCCCATCTCCGAGCTCTTCCGATAATAAAAATCTGGATTTGAGAGGGGGGGAAAACTGCCGGCGCAGAGCCAGCTTGGTGCGGCTTCGTTATCAACTCCCAATTAAAACAGCCTTCAGAGCTCCCAAAAGCGGGCAGGAATTCTTGGCAGCGATCCTCCCATTGCGATAAGGCTCCATCATCACCTTCCCATCAATTTTTTTTTTTTTTGGGGGGGGGGGGGGGAAGGGGTCTGGAAATAAAACTTTTTTCCTGCTTTTAGCATGAACGCCGCAGCTCAAATCACAACAGCAGCGCCGCGGGGTCCACGCCGCTTCCTGGGGGCGAAGCCATCACCTACAGGAGTGACACCAAAGGTGACACCCCCACCGTACATATTCAATATTTTAGCTAAGAAAAAAAAAGGTAATTAATTCGCTGGGGAGCTGTCATGCTTCCCTGGCTGAAGTTTTCAAAATTTGGAGGGGGGAGGAAAAAAAAAAAAAAAAAATTAAAAAAAAAAAAAAAAAAAAATCGCCCAAACAAACCCACATCCAGAAAACATCAAAATGCTTTTATTTGCAAAAAGGCGACTGCGCTGTCCCCCCTGGAGGTGCCAACAGCAGCTCCGCTCCGTAAATCTGGAGGATTTACACCTCGGTTCGGCCTCACGTGGATGAGGTTTCCCAAAAAATTTGCATAGAGGAGCAGAAGCGATGTCGGGGAAGGTAAACGCCTCCTTCCCAGCGAAATCTGGGGAAAGATTTTTATTTATTTGAATAACCGCAGCGCCGGGACGCGCACAATTGCGCATTGTTATCTGCGCCCTGTCAGTAAAAGTATTTGGCAGGTAGGGCATCGGGCGGCAGCGCAGCAGTGGGTGTTTATGTGGCATCTGGCATATTTTGGGAGGGGGGGATGCTGCAAAATATGTATCCAGCCCCATCTCCAACGGACAGAATTGATCCCATTTCAGCCACCTGCCCACCAACACCCCAGGGAAGCCAGGCTGAGGGATGCAGCGTGTTTACTCCTGTTCAGCTCTATCTTAAAAATATGGGGAAAAAATAATAATAATAATTTAAAAAAAAAAAAATCACTTCCAAGGGAATAAACCGCGTGCTGGTTTGGCCGCTGCAGGATGCGGGGGTTGGGGCTCCAGGCCCTTCGTTGTAATCCTAATTTTCTGGATTTGTAATCCAGTTCCCACCCTCCAGCAGCTCCCCGTGGCTGTCCTGTGGCTCTGTTCTCTCCCGAGATCCATCGCATTTTCTCTCCCACGGTTCCACGTCCGCTCCAGTCTCACCGGTAGGAGGTTGCCCGCGGCGCCGCAACACCCCCGATGGGGATTATCCATCCCATTGCCGCCTCCCGCGAGGAGCTGCCTTCCACTGGTAACTGCAGAGCATTAAATCCGCCGAAGGTTTCCAGCCCAGCTACTTTTGGTCCAGATTTTTGAAACTGTAGGAGACGCTCAGCCCCTTTTCAGCCGACGGATTTCACCAGAGCGTGCCACGCGTCGGTGAAAAACCGGTGAAGTCCAGGGGCAACGAGCTCCAAACCAAAGCGGCAGCAGGGGTTAAAACCCAAACCGAACAAGGCGAAGCAGCGAGAGGAGTCCCAAGAGGAAAAGCTCCAGGGAAAAACCAACCTTCTCCCAGCGTCGGCGGCAGCACCAGCAGCTCGCCCGGAGCCTTCCACCGAGGATGTGCCGCGTGAGCTCCGGAGCTGACAGCGGTGTCAATATTGGCTTCGAACCGCGTGTGACGCCGCGTTTGGGGAAAACCACGATGTCCTTGGCTGGCAGGAATCCTCCGAGCCCAGCGCCCGCTCTGCTGTGCTGCCGGTGCCCAGCTACGCGGGCAAAACGCGAGGGAGCAGAGCCGGAGCCGCTCGCTCCTGGTTAAAAAATAACCCAACCCCGCGTTGGAGGCGAGCGCTGGCACCCTCCAGCTCTCGGCGTTCCGCTTTTCCCCATCCGGCTAACATTAGTGTTTTAAATTTTAACATGAGTAAAATGAGAGGATTGCCTTTCCTCCCCCCTCATCCCAGGCACCGGCACCCTGCCCCCTTCCCATGCCCCCCGGCTCTCGCCCAAGCACCATAAAGATAAGAAATGGGGTAAAAGCTCAGCGCAGCTCCGGCGGAACCCACGTTCACCCCATTTTCCATCCTCCTCCTCCTTCAGGAACACACAAATTTTAATTACAAGCTGCAGACGCCGCCAGCTGAGGCCACCAGCTGCATTTCCAGCCGTCCTAAAAGCCGCTTGTTTTTATGGATGTTCAGATCTCTGGGAGCCTCCGGTCTGACATTTCCATCGGCTGCACTGCGCGGGCACGGGACAATGTTGGCGTTTTCAAACCTCGGGGAAATCCACGTCTTTTTAGAGCATCTCGGCGTAACGGCGGGCACGGGTTCCAAAGCATCTCCCTCCCGACACAAACGGCTTGGTTAGGGTAAGCGGAAAAACACCTACCCCATAGGGACGCCACGACATTTCGTTAGCTAATGCTTGTAAAATGTGATAAAAAGCTTAATTAAGCCTCGCCCTTATGAGACACTGGAAGGATTTGCAAGCAGGAGACCCGTGAGTGCTAGGCAGCGAAAACACGAGCCTGGAAAGAGTTTTCACGTCCCGGGCAGGCACCACTGGATGCTTCACATATAACCTTGGGGAAAATCCCAGAAAAACAGCAACGGGATTCGCCTGGAAGTCAGAGGTGAAGATCCCGGCCGGTGTTTTAACCGTTCACCTGCAGAAGAGCACAACACTCAAGGCTAATGAATAACAAATTTGTTATGCTCCGGACCGGGCTCCAGCACGAGGGACAGCCAGCTGCGGGGCTGAGCCTCACCAAGACCAGCCTTTTTTTTTTTTTTTTTAAAAAAAAAAAAATAATTTTTTTTTTCTTTATAAGGGCTTATAAAAGCAATTTACGGGCTGATCAGGTCCAAGGAAAGGCGTGGATTTGCCGCTGCCTGCAGCGATTTCTCCATGACAAGGCAGGAACCGCTTGGTGCTAACCCAACGGGAAGGGGTGTCGGGGCAATGGCAGCTCTCTCTGCCCCCCCCCTCCCCCCAAAAAAATAATCAGTCACCGTCACCGCTCCTGCTGCCCATCCACAAGAAGCCACTCAAGGTACAACAGCTTTCTGACCGCCCCGGGCTTCAATACCGCAGGCCCAAAGCAAAGCTAAAAGGTTATTAGCAAATCACGCTCTGTCTGGAGAAGTTTCTAGAAGCGCACGAGCCACAGGGTGTTGCTGGAATCTACAAGAGCAAGGAGGGGACCGGCTCCAACTCCCAGCCCCTCTCCGGCCACGCGTCGGGATTTCGGGAGGTGTTTTGCAGCAAATGGTTTCAGGCTGATTCACTGGGGTTTAGGGTTTTTTTTCTTTTTTTTTTTTTTTCGTTGTCCTGTCCAGAAAGGATGACTGAGTTCATTGCTACTGGAAATACTTCACCCCGTTCTGCTGTCGTGCCCGAACACGCTGTCATACCTGCGGAGCGCGGTCCCCTGCGAGCCGCGGAAGGAACAACATCAGCGAACGAAGGAGGCGACTCCCCTATGAGAAAACTTTTTTTTTTTTTTTTCTTTCCTTTTTTTTTTTTTTTTTTTTGCACGAGGTTTCATACAAGACCTAACCCCAGGCTCACCCTCCCGGTCACCATCCAGCAACGTACCGAGCTCTTCTTCCAAACCCCCTTCCCCCTGGCACCCTGGCGCAGCAGCTGCTTTATCAGTTGTGTGCAAATAGCAGAAGAAAGCACAGAAAATGCAAATTTACAACCATGTGCTCAACACCCCTGATAAGAGCCTTCAGCATCGCAAATATTTAGGAGCCTTCATCATCCTGCCCGCTTTTACAGGAAGACCACCCTGGTTTCTGCAAGCCCATCTCAGCCGAACCAGCAGCGCGGCGTGAAATCTTCAAAAGCAGGTTGAATAAAGAAATAAAAACTTGGTACTTATTTATTTTTTTTTAGCCAGTCTCCCAGCTGCCTGGTGCTGCCCCGACGAACCCCCCGGCGTCCCGGCTTGCACAGAGAACCGGGAGCTGAGCTCAGGACCGAGCTCTCGGCGGTGCCTTGAGGGTGTCTTGGTCTGGGGAGGGGGATCAGTGGGAGGCAGGTGTCCTCCCCCAGCCCCTGGGCATCCGTTTCCTGCTCGCTCCAGGCAGCAGGACGCAGCAGCTCAAACTATATTCGGAAACTCAACAGTTTCAGCCCAAGGAAAATGTTTCCTTTTGCGTCAAAAGTCGCCACAACCTCCCTCCTTTTTAAACTCCAGCTTTTAAGTCAACGTTGTCAAAGGCACCAGCAACCCAGGAGGACTTTTGTCCTCAAGCGCGTTGAAATACCCCCTTTGCACGCAAACATTCTGATTTTAAACAGAGTTTGAGCTGGGTAGGTGCATTTCCCAGCCTAGTTGCTATAAAATTTCTTTTCTTACGATTTGGGCACGCCAAGGGCATGGCCCCGGGGGGGTGGCAGCAGCCTTTGAGCCAGCACAGGTTTGCTAACGAGGAGCACAATGAAGAAAGGACCAGGTGGCCGCAGGCCAGAGCATCCTGGGGGTCTTCAGGAGGTAGAAGCCAACCAATCCATGGGGTAAATTTACGCCACCTGTGGTTTTAAGGCTCAAAACCCCACCAGCAGCAAAGCCTCACGCTGCGCCACGCTAAACGTCGCTGGCTCCCCCGGCACGGGTGACACGCAGGGGGTTATTACATTACCTGCAGGCTCCTCTGCTGCTCCTGCCGGGATTCTGAGCCATCAGTCAGGGTCTCTTCCCCCCAGCCCACACCAGCACCGCAGCACAGCGTCGTTTCAAGTGGAGCGATGCAGCGAGCCGTGAGTCACCCCGAGCTCTGAACTCTGCTAAGCTCGATCCTTACACAAACAGTCTTTCTCGCTCGGTCACCACACCCTGAAAAACAGAGTGAAAGCTGCGCATCCCAACGCGCCGGACGGATGCCTCCGCCTATCACTACCGCAAAACTGCATCCTTCCAGGCGGCGAGAACCTGCCCAGGTTCCCTCTGCCTTCAGCGAGGAAAGAGCCGTGTTTCGGTCACCCCGACGCAAACCTTCCTCCTTCCTAACGCCGATTAAAACACCAAATACCAAACGCTGGTCTAAACCAAGGGTAAAGTCAGAGAAAACACGCAGAAGCCGAGCGCCCCGCAGCTCCCTCGCTCCCTGCAGGGTAAGGCATCGCCAAAATTAATTCGCCAGGTTTCAGTAGGGACCTGCCAGAGAGATGCGGAGCATCCTGGTCCCTGCCCTAACTCCACCAGGCACATTAAAAGGGACCAAGGGAAGAAATCAGAAAAAAGGTAAAAATAATTCAGCGTAGCTCAGCTTCATCACTTGTGTCATCTAGGGCATAAGGAGAGGCAAAAACCAAAATAAAATCATCAAGCACACTTAACTAAATAAACATTTCACCCAATCTGCAGAAAAGATGGATCGTTCAGGCTTCTGATTTTGTTCAGATTTCAACCACGCGGAGACCACGTACTTCAGAAAAAAGAGAGATTTGTTTTTAAGGGCTGATGCCAAAACTAAGTATTAAACACGACCTGGAGCTCCTGTATCATAGGCGGCCTCTGTTACGTTTCCAAAGGTATTTCTAGGAATATTTAAGGAGCGTGGAAGGGCGACGCCTCTTCCCCCAGATCACCACGTGGGTTTTGGAGGAGGGCAGGAACGCCAGCCAGGTCACCAGGGCTCCGGTCCCAGCGGCACAAAGTCGTGGCACGACCTCAGCCAGGCACCTCCGCCGCATCCCAGCCTGCAGAGAGCATCTCCCAGCTGGACCAAGGCAGAGGGTGCCAAAAATCCCCGCAAGACCTCGCTCTGCCGGCCCCAGCCAGACGCTCTGCACTTCCCACATCGCTCACCTGCTTGGCTTTCCCAAGCTCCACCAGGAGGAAGCTCCGAGAAGCCACGCAGCCAACGCGCCCGACTCCCAACCCAAAATCCCACCCAAAACCGGTGCAAGGAGAGCACTCGGTGCTGACACGGAGGGAAAGGCGGCCGGCTCGCTCTCCCCGTGGAGCTGCACCCAAGCCTCGCCCCGACGGCGGGGTCATGGTGCAAACTGAGGCGAGACATCGGCGCCGTGAGTGGCCCCGCGCCCGAGCTGGCCGAGCCCTGCTCTTTACTTAACGAGCCTTATCGGAATAGCTACGAGCAAAATAAGCTACTCATGCGGCTCAGCTCCAAACGAGCAAGATCTGAAGCTCCTCCAGGGAGGTTCCTCACTTTCTCCGCTTTCCCACAGCCGCGGGATGCTGCCTCTGCCCCAGCCCGCATCCCTGACCCGACACCCGCAGGTTACCTAACGCACGCGACAGCAGCCAAAACCAAGCCGGGATTAGCAGTGTTGCGCTGAGCCTGACCTGACCTAATACCTTTATCGTGGTCGCTAAGCTCCGACTAGGTGCTGTGCAAGACAGGATAGGGCCCGCGCAGCTCTCGCTTCACCCAGGGCAAAAATCAAACTGGCTTGATGGATCCTCACCGAACCTCCGTCGCCAAAGCTCAGCCAAACAGTTATTCCTGACAAAAAGCTACGAGCTCGCCCACTCCTCCAGCCCAAGGAGAGGGCGCTGCGGATGCAAAAAGCCAGTCCACAAGGCAGAAAGCGGAATATGATTTGTAAACAGAGCCAGAAAGCAGAATATTTGTAAACAGAGGCGTCAGGCAGCTCCCGGCCAGGTCGGACATAGCACTGAGGTCGCTGGGCTGCAGCATCCCACGTTCGGTACGAGCCGCTCTTCCTGGAGTCCCCGTCCCGCCGTACCCCAGCCTCAGAAGCCGAGCTCAGAAGCCTCCTGCAGATTTTTGGCACGACCCAGGCTCCTTCAGGACAGCATGCTGTCCCCGCAAGTGGAGGTTTTTGCAGCAGGGAAAAGGCGTTCTTAAAAAAACACGCTGTTGCTCAAAAGTCGGAGCACGAGAAGAGCAGCAGTGAAGCAAGAGTCGCAGTGAGAGTTTATAAAAACATGACAATTTTCATATGCTTAACCGCTTTTAAATAGAAACTTCACCCTGTTTTCCAGAGCTACAGCCACCTGCTTCCCATTGCTCTAAATAAAACCGCACTAATTTCAACAGCCAGATCATTCTAAAACTTGGGGTGAAGAGCACGTCGGCACCGCACGGGCATGAAGCCTCCAAACCGTGTAAAAGCTGGAAAAGTCTCCAACACAAACACAGAAGCTTCATTAATTCTGAGGCTCTACCCACATGATCATCACTCTTATTTATCAACTCCTCTTTCGAAAGGGTTTGGGCTTTTCGGGATAAATTTCTGTTTGGTGCTGAAGGGAAAACAAGGGCTCAAACCTCAACGTGGATCGTGTACTACGTTAAAAAAGGATTGTTGTTACAGTCCGATAATTAACGAGGATGAGCACACGTAATCTAGTTTTCACAGCATCCTTGCTTCCACTTAAGCATCAACTTTTCATCCCCGAAGGCTGCCCAGGGGAGAGGGCACGGGGCTGCTGCGCATTCCAGCGCGGGAGGCAGCACCCAGGACACGGGGGCAACGAAGGGCTGTAAAGTTCAGTCAATAAACACCCCCTGCTTCGTGGGGCTGCACGAACTGCCTCGTCAGGATGAGGGATGGCGGCGGCAGGAACAGAAGGAGAAGAAATGATGAGGTTCCTAAAACCGTCCTTCCTTACGCTGTGGCTTGATAAAGCCATTAAATCATTTGATGAGCGCGGCAGCACCCGCTCTCATGACGTTCTCGGGAGCAGGGTTATACTCCCAAGAATTACAGTAATTATTTAATGACCCGTCTTAGGCTCCCTTCCCGTTTTAGCCCACGCCGCGGCACGCGTTTAAAACAAACGCCTCTTTCTCCAAGGCCACATGCAGGCAAATTCAAACGGAGACAAATTCACCTGCTTAAATCAGGTCACGACTATTTCCAGCGCAAACCCCGGTTTCGCCGCAGCGCCCGGCACTCGCTGTCCTTGCCAGCCTCCCGGCGGGATGCTCATAACCAGCTCCTCCGCAAACCAGGCCACGGTGGATTCTGCCACCAGTTCCACACCGTTTTCTCCCCCTAGTATTTTGATCCAGCCCCCTTCCCGCTGCGTATATCGATCTTTCTGTCATTTGGATGAGTTTACAGTTTAACTCAAGCACTCACAGGGCCAAGGCACCTGTTGGATACGGGGCGAGAGCAGCATCACATCCCGCTGCAGCTGCACAGCACCAACTCGTCAGGAACACAGTAAACCCAGCAGAAAACGAGGAACGAGCACAAAACCTACAGCGCCAGAAAGGCCACGTTCCTGATCTTGGGAAGTATCTGGGCACACAACTCCTCCTTGCGTCCCCTGCCTCCCTCTATTCCAGCAGAGATTTGATCGCTTAATATCCACCGCTTGCACGCCGAGAGCTGGCAAGTGTTTCACACCTCCAGCCGCGCTCGGAGAAAGCCTGGCTCTTCCAAGCTGCACGCTCCGCACGAGCATCCCGACACATTTCCCTTCCAGCTGTATCAACTCTTAAGAGCTGCAAGCTGCCGCCCCGCCGCCCCTCTATAAACTTCCTCAGCAAGCAAAAAAAAGCACCTTCAAGGCGATTAAACATCGCTTTCCCCCAAAAACCACCACAGTGCAGACAGGCGCTGCTCAAGCTGCTGCACAGCGGCTTTGCCAGTACATTTTCCATCGAGAACATCCCCTGTATTTCCCGGGAAAAGGCAGCTTTCCTTTCCACACCAGGGCAAGGACTCCCAAGCAGCAGGAAGGATTTAGTGCCTGCGGTCCCCGCTCCGCGCAGGTTAAAGCTGTGATGCCACAACTTGTTGCGCCAACTGTTTATTTTCCTTTTACACCTACTTGAAACAGCAGCTTTTGTCCTACAGAAACTATTAACCCGAGCCTCACAACTAGCCTCGCGAGGCCTTTTATTTTAATCACTATGAAGAAGGGAAGCACCAAAGAAAAAAAAACGGCCACAGCGCTTTAAAGTCCAAGCGACCAGCCCACCCTCCTCCTGCGATACAAGAGGTTTGCACATGCTTTACACCACCGCACCCAGAAAAGCGCTGCTCCTCCAACATCGGGAGCGGCTGCAGCAGAAAGCAAACCCAAACACGAGACTCCCACTGCACCGTACGAACGGCAGCGACGACGCTCAGCCTTCGCCAAGGCCTGGAAACACATGGCAGAGTCAGGAAGAAGAAGAAAAAATGTGACGTTTTCAGTGATCTGGAGAAATCCAGCCGTTGAGCTGGGCTTTTCCAGCTACTCGACTTACACCAACAATATCATCTTTACTCCCCCTGCAATTCAAAGTGGAAATTCATCCCCCCGCACACGCTGCAAGCGCATCGTCGCCAGCGTTGTGCCCCTAAGCACCACGCACACAGCACCGCGCTGGCGTTAGCCCATTTTACAGACGGGCAAGCGGTGGGACACAGCGTCGAGCCCAGCCGCACTCTCCCCGGTGTAACAGGGAGCTGTCGCCGCCTCCCGGGAGGATCCGTCCCGTTACCGAGCTCCTTGCGTAAGCGACTCCCACGCCACGGCGTCGGTGCAAAGACGTTTCCCTTAAGCATGGGATTGTCAGAGATGTTGGAGCCGGTGACTCACCGCCAGCCTCCTCGCCCACAAGGAAAGCATACGGAGTCCACGGCTCAGCAGCGAGACAACCTGTAATTAGCCGGACGAGAAACTCCCTTTCCTCCCCAGATTAAGATGAGTAAACTCTGGAGCTGTTTTTAAGCTCGTGTCTGGCCGAGCGAACCGAGCCCAGCCCCGACGGTTACTCACAGCTCTCCACGCTCCCGCCCGGTGCTGGTGAACCGGCATCGGGGGGGAAAAAAAAGCAACGGGGCTTTTCACCGGGACGAGCCCTCGGTAGGATGGAGGCTGCTCCGGTTCCGACGCAAAACACGGGATGGCAAAGCCGCACGGATTTCCAGGTTGCCAACAGCAATCCCGCTTGATCCGCAGCGGAGGAAAAGTAACCGGATTACGATCATTTCGTGTAAAAAAAGTCACCACAAGCGGGAACACTGCGGGCGAGCCAGCGCCCGGCTCGGGATGGGGCCACGCAGCGACCCCGGCCCGGTGGCTCCCGTGGCCCGGCCGGACCCCCCTGCCCGCCGCTCCACTCCAGCCCGAACCGCGGGGACCGGTCCCGGGGGGCTGGAGGCCACCGACCCCCCGCTGCGGGGCCCGCCGTGGCGCGGGAACGGGCGGTGCTGCCGGAGCGGAGGAGCCCCGGCCCGGGGGCTCCTCACCGGGCAGGAGCGGGGGGGGGCAGCTGGGAGCCCCCGGGACCCCCCACCCCGGGACACGGCCCCAGGACCCCCCCCACCGCGGGGCACAAACGGGCTCGGCCCCGGGACCCCCCACTCCCGGGGCCCGGCCTATACCGGGGATCGGCGCCGGGACCCCCCAGCGCCCAACGGGCCCGGGCCCGGACCCGCCCCCCGGGGCCCCCCAGCCACGACCCGGGCCCAGTCCCGGACCCCGTCACCCCCGGCCGATTCCCGACCCAGGCGGGCCCCCCCCGCCGCCCCCCGAGACAGCCCCGTGCCCCCGCGGCCCAGGCCCAGCCCTACCTGCGCCCTGTGCGCGACCGCCCGGCGCCGGGGCCCAGAGCCACCGCCGGAGCCGCCGCCGCCCGCAGCCGCCGTTCCCGCCCGGAGCGCTTTGGCGGGCGCACGCGGCCGCCCCGCCCCCGGCCCGGCCCAGCCAATGGCGGCACCGCCCCCGCTCCCGCCGCGCCCCGACGGCGCCTGCGCGGAGCAGGGCGCCCCCTAGGGGCGGGGCGGGGCGGGGGCGCGCGCCGGGGGCGGCCCCCGCGTGGGGCCTGAGAGCCCGAGTGGGGGCCGGAGCCGCCCGAGTCGGGCCGGGACAACCCGAGTTGGGCCTGAGAGCCCCTGTGGGGCCAGAACATCCAGTGTGGGTCCTGAGCCCAATTGGGGCCTGAGATCCTGAGTGGGGCCTGAGCCCCCCATGTGGGGCCTGAGATTCTGAGTGGGGCCTGAACATCCCACGTGGGGCCAGAACATCCCACATGGGGCCTGAGATCCTGAGTGGGGCCTGAGCCCCCATGTGGCGCCTTTGAGCCCCAGTGGGGCCTCAACGCCCCATGTGGGGCCTTCAACCCCCCACGTGGGGCCTGAGACCATCAGTGGGGCCCGAACATCCCATGGGATGTTCCTGCATGGGGCCTGAGGTCTCCAGTGGGGCCTGAGCCGCCATGTGGGGCCTGAGAGCCCAAGTGGGACCTGAACGTCCTAAATGGGGCCAGAGCCCTTGGGTGGGGCCTGAACCCCCCATGTGGGGCTTCACCCTCTGCACGGGCCCTGAGCCCCCACTGTGGGGCCTGAACGTCCCTCATGGGGCCCCTGGGGCCTCAACCCCCCATGTGGGGCCTGAGATCCTGAGTGGGGCCTGAGCCCCCATGTGGGGCCTCAACCGCTGTGTGGGGCTTCACCCTCTGCACAGGCTGTGAGCCCCCAGTGTGGGGCCTGAATGTCCCTCATGGGGCTCCTGGGGCCTGACCCCCCATGTGGGACCTGAGAGCATCTGTGGGGCCTGAACATCCTGTGGGATGTTCCCACATGCGGCCTGACCCCCCAGTGTGGGGCCTGACCCCCCATGTGGGGCCTGACCCCCTATGTGGGGCCTGTGCCTTGGGAACCCGGGAGCCCAAGGGGAAGGTGCCCGGGCCCCTGAGACCAATTCCCACTGGGAATTGCTTTCCCAGCCAGGGCAAGGACATGCGGCCCCCCACTCTGCCCCATGGCCTGGGGGGACAATGCCGAGTGGGCTGGCTGGCACCGGGGCCTGTGGGAGCAGGAAAGCCCGGCTGAGTGCTTGGCATTCCCGCTGCCGTGGGTGCCGCCGTGGCTTATTTCTCAGAGCCAGGAGGACGCAAAGCCAAGCGGAGGGACAAGGAGAGTCGTGATGCCGCTGGTGCTGCCGTTGGGATACACCGGGAAAACCCAGCAGAGCTCCCACAGGGAGCCACCAGCCGGGCGTCCGTGCTGCTCCGGTCCATGTCCCCACTCAGCCCTGTCCCTCAAAATTGGGGCAGGGTCCCGGGCCGGAGTCTGGGGGCTGCTGGGGTCAGTGGTGGCCGATGGCAAAGCCCTGGACGGGAGAGGCGGCGCAGGGCCCATCATGCGCGGCGTTCAGCTGATCCCAGCCCTGAATCGCTGCCTTTGTTCTCCGTCAGCAACCTAGCGTTGTTTATATCTCGCACAAAAGGATTGTTTATCGTGTCAGGGGCAGAGAAAAGTCCAGCAAAGAAAGAACAGTCTGTGCCATGGAGCCCCGGCCTCCCCGGAGGCTTTTCCCCCCCGCTGCCGTGTTTGTTCAGAAGGCGAGATCCGCTCGCGGAGAGATCCGAGCACCCCTGGTTCCCAAGGATCGATAGTGATGGTTTGGCGAGCGCTGCCGGCCTGCCCTGCTGCTCACTCCAGCCATTTCTTTCCAGCAGCCCGGAGTGACTGCGAGGGGTCGGCAGGGCAGCTAAATACACGGCAAATCCTGCCTCTCCGCTGCTTCAAGTTTAAAGCATTTCCACGGCTGGGAGAAACAGTTTTGTCAATGAATTTCCCTCTGAGGAGACATACGAGGCCTCTGCCCCGGCCCTTCCCTCCGAAACCATGCGGTGGGCGCAGTGATGGTGACGGCACTGGCTGGCCCCTTGCGACGCAGCCGCTGCCGCGCTGACCCACGGCCACCTCGCAGCTCCCCGGCGCTCTCCCGGGCCTGGCTCTCGGTGGCATCAGCGGTTCCATGAGTTCAGGACATTTGGGGTTTTTCTGCCCTCAGCATCCCTTCCGCTGAGTGCTCACAAGATGGTAAGCTCACCGGCGCGGCACACCCGCTCCCCCTTTCGCAAGGCGAGTTTCCACGAGCAGGGAGAAGGCATTTGTGTCGCATCGGTGGGGCACTGGTTGCCACGGGAGGATCGATGCACCCACAGTGGCAGCTTCTCTGGGCTGGTGCAAGGGGCTGTGCCGAGCCCCGGCCAGGCTCACGTCTCGGCAGAAGCTGGGCCTGAAGGAGAAGCTGCACATGGATCATGGAGACTCAGAGCGCTGGTGGCAAGGGTGCGGAATGTGCACACAGCCCCCTGTTCCTCTGTGCCCATCTTCCTCGCGTGGATGGGCAAGGCCGCTCGTTGGGGGGAGCCAGCTCCAGCGTGGGCTGCCCATGGGGCACAGCCTCATCGCGCCCCAGCGTGGGGTCCTCCCCGTGCTGTGGGTGGGGAGCTTCTCCCCCGTGGGCTCCATGGCTGAGGGGGACAGTCTTCCTCACCGTGGGCTTCCCCACAGGCTGCCAGGGAATCTCTGCTCTGGTGCCTGGGGCCCCTCCTGTCTCCTCCTGCCCTGCCCGGGTGTCCGCAGCTGCTCTCACACTCTCATTCTTCGCTCCAGATGAAGTTGCCATTGCACAGGGTTTTCTCCCCTTCTTAAAAACGTTCCCCCAGCAGCGCTGCCACCATCGCTGACGGGCTCAGGTCTAACGAGACGCCTCGTGATGCAGCCGAGGGGCAACTGGCTGCTACAATCGTATTTCCAACCCTTCAGGGACTGACCTACGGCAACATTAGCACAGTGCTGTTACAGCGGTGCCGTTTGCAGGGGCATGGCCCTGGGCTTGTGTTTAAGAAATTATTTCAGCACCGCTCTCCATCCTCAACAAGGCGGGCGTGCGGCAGAGGAGCTGGCCCTTGGTCCCAGCCTCTTTGGTGGACTCCAAACCAAGGTGGCAGGAGAAGAGCAGCTGAACCCTCACGTACCACAGCACCTAGGAGGGCGCTGGCGCCGGAGAGCAGGGAAGGCACAATGCCACCTTGGATGGCCGGCACCGCGGTCCTTTAAATGCCTGAATTGTTGGATTCTTGCTGCTCGCTGCGGTGCCATCAGTCATTCAGGGTCACATTCTGGTGTGACGCAGGCCAGGATGGCTCCACTGAGCTACGCGGAGTTTCACCCACCTACATCGGCTCCAGAGTCTGTTTATGGATTTGATTTGATTAATATTTTTTTTTCCATTCAGATGAAAGCTTTCTCAGAACTTCCTAGTTGGAAATCTGGCAGCAGTGGCTCCTGGACAAGTTGCTCTCAGATAATAGTGCTTTGCACTTCTAAGAACCTTTCATCTGCGCATTTCAGAGCAGTTCACATATGGAAATGCATTAACCCTTCCAGCAGCCCCCAGTTTATTCCAGTCACTTAACAACCACGGGAGGCAGCCCTCACTTCTGGGAGGTTAATGGGCTCATCTGCCTTCCCAGTGGGTCAGGTAAAGGAGAGCGAGATTCCTGATATCCAGCCCTAATTGCCAATAGCAGAAGGTGAAAAATCCTGATTTTTCCGAGCCTGGATGATCTACTGCCAGCTGCTCCTGTTGATCCACAAAGTCTGAGCACCGGCAGGTGCTGATCCCGCTGGGGACAGGAGTGGTGAATGGGAGATGGGAGCTGCTGGGTGCTGGGTTTGCAGTAAGGCGGTGAAACACGGGCGCTTGGACGTGGGGTGCCGTGGGGCGGCTGCTCTCCAGAGGGCACAGGGGGAACACAGAGAAGCATCCTGAAGGAGAGCGTCCCAGCTCCAGGAGGGAAAGCAAGGAGGAAGGCATCGACCGGCTCGGCCGAAAACCCCCCTTGTCGCTCATTTTCCTTGTGTTGCCAGCAGAGCCTTCGCCTGGTTATTTCAGCTGGATCCTTCTAGGGAACGGCGTGAGAGGGAGGATGAGACAGGAAAAATGTGAGGGTGAGGCAGGGCTGGCGAGAGGCAGTTGGAGCCACTGGCTGCGGTTTGGCCGCAGGTGAATCTGGCGTGGCTGGAGCAGGCACACCCCGGGGTATCACCTTTTCCCTGGACAACCCCGAAGGAGAAGCAAATCTGAGACGCTTGTGGGTCTGTTGGGATACGTTTGGCTCACCCATGAACTGTTGAGCTTAATTTTGTGACAGCTGGGGTGGACTGTCTGCCTTTTAATGCCTTGGAAATTAAAAAAAAACCCACATTGTAAAACAAATTAATAACTCATAAACCCAAAGGTGAGCTAAAGCCCCAGGTCACACTTATCTCACTGTATCAGATGTTACTGTCCCCTCTGCAGAGGGCGAGATAAAATGTGTTTCCATGAGGTTATGGACACGGTGGCACAGAAGCCAGAGCTCGTTCCACCTGCTGTAAAGCCCTGGGTGCCCCAGGACAGAAACCCGAGGTTCAGGCAGGGTTTGCTGCCACAGGGACCAGCACAGCAAAGCCCCCGTGCAGCCCCACGGCGTCCGGCCGAGGAGCGGATTTTCAGGCTGGCTGCTGAGCTGGAGTTACTCAGCTGTGCCAGCTCCACCACAGCAACCCTCCTCTCCTCCTCCTCCTCCGGCGAGGAGGAGGCAGCCCAGAACTTCACGCAACAGGCAAAATGTCGAGGTTTTCCTTCTCTTCGGAAGCTTTGGGCACCGGCCAGCAGCAGCATTAATGACCACCATCGTGCAGGGCTGATATTCAGGCTGCTGAAGCAACCGTTAAGTGCCCGTTGTCCTTACAGTGTCCGCAGCGTGACACACCGGCACCGTTATGGCGCTTTACATCACGGGTACGAAGGAAGATTAAAGCGCGGTCTCGACCGAGTGCAATGACTCGCCTGGATTTGTTAGGGGACGTTAGGATAAATAAGGAGAGTGCACAAAGAGGATCAGGGATTGGAGCGGAGGGGGATAAAGGCAGAGGAGCAGATGGCGAGCATCACCAAGACACCAAAGAAGTGAAGCGAGGCAGTTGTGAGCCCAGCACCGCCGTTGTCGGGGCTTTGTGTGGAAATCATTTCACTAGCGAAGAGAAACTTTTGACGAGGGAGCACAGGGATGGGAGACACAAGGTCTTTTCAGCTGAACTCAGGCTCGACCGGTTTGCGCTGGGCTGATTTGCAAAGACGACTTTTAAAGGCCTCAGCTGGCAGGGCTGTGAAAGAGCTTTTCTTGCCTTAAAACTCACTCGACTTTTCCCCAAAACCTTATGGAGTGGCCAATTAACTCAACATAATTGACATTACATGCAGTTTCCCAAAGACAGGGGGTAAGGTTCTGGACCCCAAAGGACCTTTGCTTGTTTATTTGGTTTTTTGTTGTTGTTGTTGTTTGTTTTCCTTTGTCACTGTTAAAAGGGGAAGCACAATAAGATTATGAAAAAATAATGAGGTGAAGCAAACTGTGCCACATAATGAAGTGTGCTCATTTTCCAAGGCCAGCAGGAAACCACAAGACTTACTGTAGGCCAGCTCAATAGATGCCGAAATTGTTCCCAAGGCAGTTAAATGGAGTTACTTGTATTTACTAATGAGACATAATTGAGTAGGAAAAAAAGACATGCCTACTCATGGTGCGGTGACTTGGTTTTTTTACTCTGTTACAAAAGCAGAGGGTTAAATGGCAGCTGACGAGCAAAGCTCAGAGGAAAATAAACTGATTTTTGGCTTTGCAGCCCTGAAACTCTTCAAAGATGGAAACTCATCCAAACCTTATTTTACTTGCCAAGAGCCTCTTTTTTATGGAGCACTTTTCCTCAGGAGACCTGAACGCTGTGGCAGAAGATGTCTCGGATGGGAGCATCGTTTCGGAGCGTAAGAACCGAGGCACAGGGAAAGGGTCGGGATTTTCCCA
Source organism: Falco peregrinus (assembly GCF_023634155.1). Lineage (NCBI taxonomy): Eukaryota > Metazoa > Chordata > Aves > Falconiformes > Falconidae > Falco > Falco peregrinus. Next base: position 5,193,180 of record NC_073740.1, on the reverse strand, counting down.
AGTCACCAGAAGCCAGATGCAGAGCCAGGAGCAGGACTGGGGATGCTGTAGACTTTCTTGCACTCAGGAGAGAGATAGGTAAAGAAAATTAGTTCATGTTAATGAAAACCAGAGGAGGAAAAACATCACGAGACTTCCAGGGACAGCTGTTTCTAAGCAACTACTCTATTTTTCAAAGTTTGCATGAATTTTAGCTCCCTTCTGCTGGCAGCGATTTGTTTTTCCTCTCTAACTAAAGTTCTTACCCTTTTACTGACAGGGCAGGAAGATGATTTTGTTGCTGAACCAAAGGTAAATTTGTTTTACAATTTGTTTTACAATTTTAGGAACAATTTAATAGAAGGTTCAATTTATAGGAGCAAGCGCTTAGTCCGTGGCCCATTTCTAGGTCTGGACTCACTCGTGCCACGGGTGGATTTGGCCCTTGTGTGCCACAACACGCACCCGGGGCGGGTGTAACAGGGCTCAAGGGAAACGCTCACGTTATGCCTTTGGTTCAAAAGCTGCTGCCTTTAAGAAGGACGCAGGAAGAGGACCGTTGAACCAATGTGCCATTTTCACGGCGCACACAGACATTTCCATCTCCCCAATACGAAGGAGGTGACAAAAAGGCGTGAGCTGCCCGTGGCTGGATGCCCAGAGCAGGCACGGTCCCCCCGCGGTATCCCCGCTGGCTTCCACCGTGGCTTTGCACATGAACCAGTAATAGGATGCGCACAAGGATAATCTCCTCCTCTGCCCTGCTGCCTGGTGACGGGGCGCTCTGCTGTGGGGCTCTCTCCCCCCAGCAGGCAGAAAGCTTTAGAGCTGGGACCTCGCACATCAGTGAACGGGTTCATCAGGCACAAATGACATTAGTGGGAAGCAGCCGTTGGCGTCAGACCAGCCGAGACATCTATTTCTAACTCGGCCTGTCTGGTTTGTAACTGGTACCAGAACACATAACCCAGGGAGCCATTCCACGGCGTTGTTTGCATCAAGGGGGTTTCCAGCCTACGATTTCAACCTGAATCCCCAGGACTGGATTTAGGATCTTGTGTTCAATTGTGCACAAGCACCACAACCAAAGTCACGGCCGAAACCACACCTCTGGTTTAGAGTAGGAAGAAATAAAGGAAACACAGTCTGACCCATTAATGTTACTGGTTTGATACATGGGTCAAATATAAAATAGCCACTTGGAATATGTTCCACATGAAGCTCAAGTTTCCCTGAACAGGATGAGCTCTTCTCACACCCATCCCCAGTTTCTGCCGTTCTGTGGGACAGCTCCTCCTCCAGTCTGGGAAAAGCAGCAGCATTATCTACTAGAGCAGGGGTGGCGAAACGTGATTTTCCTACCTTCAGGACCAAGTAGAACCATTTTAAAGAGCTGAGACAGGATGGGATGTGAATCAAATGTTGCAGAGAGGAGGAATTTTCAATTGTGGGAATGGTGTGTGACGTCCTGGGAAATGCAGACTGCTGTGGCCAACTTTCTTGTTGAAATGAGAAGAGGAAAATTGACTCCTTTTTAAGGAATCAAGATAAAAATTGATGTCTTAAAATAGACAGCACCGTAATCCTGGGACAATCCTATTGACTAAACTTAGGTACCAAAATCTGCCCCTGAAGCTGTTATCATGCTGTTTTAATAGCAATTGGACTAGAGTAATAGCAAGATTAAACAGTTTTTTATTTATAAAAATATCTATTTGAATTAATTTTTAGGGAATATGTAAATTAGAAAAAATGTCATATGTTACCTTGTCCAGCAACAAGTCCCATTGACATTAAGCTGCTCTCCCACCATCCGAAGCCATCCTGTGGGAAAGGAAAATTGTAAAGATTTCCTCAAAATAAGAATACAGTTGCTTTAAATGTCTTATTTACATATAATGGATAAATACCTGATGAACAAGACGGATATTTTCACTCTCAGTAATTAACAAAATGATCATTGGAACTGTTTTTACCCTGGAATGTTTATTTGCTGTTAGATTTTGTCACCACCTTTTGCAGGTCGATAAAAGCCACGGTGGAAGAATAATTTATGGGAATCAAGTAGTTTGAACTAAAAAACCTTGGGGGCTGGCCCATCTGGTGGGCTCGCCAGGCAAGCTGGGGACTGTCCACTAGTGTGAGAACCTTCGAGTTCTGGAAACTGCCGATTTTATGGTGATTTTATTGTGCTTCCCTTTTGTCCACCGTTCCCAGAGTGCTGCTCCCTTTGGTACAAATACAATCGGTCAGCAGAGTTTTAGGGCTGATCCCGAGGCCAACGCTGTGGTATGCTGGCAGAGCTTAGACAGGGGAAGGTGTAAACGAAAACAGATTAAAAATAAGTAGCATCTGACCACAGTATTCTGGACCCAGATGAAGCCAAGGTATTTGAATTACTCGGGCCAGTGACACGCCAGATACCCAGTTAAGTTTAGAAGGCAAATAAATCGATCATACTAAAGACAAAATCTACACAAGGAGATGGACTTTTATCTTTTGAAATAAATGAACTAGATAAATCTTCCAAAGCTTTATGTTGTTGGGCTAGTGTACCTCTAAGTTGGGCTCAGTCTTGCTCTTGGCTCGTATTTTTCAAGGTGCTCGGATCCGTCCATTATCATTATTATTTTATGCGTTTGTAGTACAGGAGCTGGCGGCAGTTTGGTGCCAGCCCAGTTGCTAGGCTCTGTGCTAAGGCAGAACAAAAAGCCCCTGACTCAAAGGTATTTTGAAAAGACATTAAAAATGCAATCCCTTATCTGGCAATTTAAAACCAGGCTCCAGCAGCAGAGGACAATTTACAACTGATTGCGTATTTTTCTGCGGTTGAACATCTTGCAAAAATTAGACTTTATTTTCAGACGTGCCTACTGCTACCTAAATTTGACTGAAAATCAGGCCCTGATGTCTCAAAAATGGACATTCAAAATGTGGCAGGAGAGGCAGTGTTACAGCTTTTGCTGTAATAATAAGTTTCAATGACAAAAAATGGAATTTGAGATATTTCTGTATCTATTTTGCACATGTAATGTGACCATAATTTACAGTCTGCATAGCAAGTTGTTTTGTTTCTTTTTTTAATAAACTTACTGATTTGCTTGTGCTTTTAGCCTGCATTTGCTCTATTGTACATCACCTCAAGCTTTCTTCACCTGAGTTGGAACAGTCCTGTAATGAAAGAATATCTCCCCCCTCTGCTCAGTAATTACATGAATTTTGAATCCTTTCTGACAGTAGAATATTAATGTTAAAATAACAAAATAATTATTGCATTATACTTTTGATTTGTAATTCATTTAGTCAAACCTCTCATTACAGAAAAACCACAAAGGCACAGAAAGGCATTTGTATTCCTTCAAGGACAATTACAAAGATGGATTTAAGAAGGAGACAACACTCGGGGCTTATTTAGCTGAAAAAAAATCATCACTGACATCATTACAAAAGCATTTCCAAGGAAACTGGACAAATAATTAAAAGATCAGTATTTCCAGACACTAGACCATTTAAAATCTAAACAAGGCCAGAAAACAATAGGATATAATGAAATACCGATTTTTTAATTTTGTTAGTGATTATGATGTATATAAAGCAGCACCTTTTGCTGTCAGTACTCCCACGGACTCCTTAAGGAAGGTGTCAGTCAGTTTGAATATGAGAAGTAAAATCGGGTGCCTGGAAGGATATTTTTCCTAGACCTGGGATAATAATTTTCCTCGAGAACTCCCAAACCATCCAAACCTCACCACTCTGGTTTTGTATAAAGATCCGTACATACGCAACCTCCCCCCGGCCTCTAACTGCTCCGTGGGAAGAAGACCCCAAGTATATTGACACCAGGGAAATGAATTTTAAAACGTGATCCCAACCGGTCATCTAAAGTGCTTAAAAGACAACAAACGTGTGGGTTACTGGGTGCAGAGCAGGGGAGTTGCTTAATTGGAAGTGAAAGGCAGGACTTACTGGTTTATCCATCCTTCTATAAATAGTGATCTGACAGTGAGGGAGCACTGGCTCGGTTCCGCGCGGCCCCTTTTTAGCTCTCTCCCTCTGGGAATAGCACCTAATCCCAACTGCTCTTCTTACCGCGATTAGCAGGACCAAAGGCTCTTCTGGGTGCTTGAACATCCTTGAGCAAAGCCGGTGCTCCCGAAGAGGAACATTACCTCATTTTCAGTAAAATGAAGTAATGTTCTCGTACTCTGAACCTGCAAGGACAGTCTTCTGATGTACCAAGCGCTCCTTGGTACGAGCACAAATGTAAAACCTGGGTGATCGCGGGAGTAAGGAGCAGAAGGACTTGTGATGGAAGAGCTGGGAACTGTGCGAAGAAAGGAGGGGGGTGGGAAAGCCCTCTCAGAAGATGGGATTTGCAAAGGTGTCCAAATGGGTGGTAGAGACACACAAAAAAGCTCTAACGCCATCTATAAGCTTCCTAAACGGGACCGTAATCCATGTCATTTTTTTTCCCTGTGGTTGAAATGGATGAGAAAGAGTGGGTTGTCCAAGAAAGGAGAAGTTTCTGTATGCTAGTGGTAACGACGTGGGGGGAAAGAGGTATACACTGCTCCCTCGTCTCCGCTGCAGGCTGGTTTGAGCCCTTCCACGCCAGCACAACCTGGACCAAAGCTACGGAGGTTCTCCTGAAGCCGTGCTGCCCGCCAGGCATCCCCAGCAGCCTCCTGCTGCTTCCACTGGCCGGGGCTCAGATCTTATGGCCCCAGTCCATGAGGCAAGATCATTTTCCCACAGGAAGAGCAACAACATCCCCTGACCTTCAAGATCAGGTTGTTTTTTTCCCAGACCTCTCTTTCTGGCGAGACATCCCAAGATTTAGCTGTGGGATTTCCACGAATTCAGCAACCCATGTACCGCAGCTATGCACAGAGTCGTCCCAGACATACTCATACTGTACATTTTCCATCAGCCTGCCAAGTCGATCTCTTCATGACAGCTACATCTTGCGACTGACCCCATCTGTCATTCTCTTTTACTGATTTGTCACTACAACTGGTGGAAAGCAGCTTGAGCCATCCGCCTTGCACGGTGCAGGAAACGGACCGACGAGGCATGACCGTACGTCACTTGCTCATGCTGGTTTTAAATTCCCCGGCAGCTTCTGTGCCACGGGATGCTGAGGGTGAGCCCTGAGTCACCGACCACATCGTGTACCCAGCCAGCTTCACGTCTTTTGGGGCACCGCTGCACCTTGGCAACATTTCTCCAATAAAGCCTGTTCCATTCTGTAAGGTCGGTGTTTTCCTGGTGCCATCAGAGCCTTGAGCCCTGAAAAGGATGGAGCTTCCTCCGCTCCACAGGCGCCCTCTGCCCGAGTGCTGCAGGAATTAAAATGCAATTAAAATCGGTTTTAAAACGCCACAGATCTTTTGTCGTGTTCCCCTGAAGTTGCATGTTGGGGGATGTTTATGTTTAATTGGTTATTTAATCTAAGCTGCTACAAGCTTCTTCCGTCCGAGTGTTTTAATTAAAACTGATAATTAAATGATACCGACATGGGGTGTTGACGCTTCTCAAAATTTTTTTCCTAAAACAGAACAAATGAAAACAAATGTTTTACAGCTCAAAACCTAAGTACTTGAAATAAATAAAAAAAACAAACCACAGATGCATATGTAGCCACTAGTTTTGTGAAAACACCTTGGAACGCACCTAACATTTCTGTTAACTGGCAGGCAAATGCATCGCTTTCGCATCTCCAAAAAACGTGGGGTTTCTCTTCATTTCTCTAAGCCCTTCTGCTAAATAATGAAGCTTCAAAAGCGATGATGTAATAGATTGCAGATCTCATGTTGTTATTCTGAGGGGCGTTGGCAAAGCAAACATTCCCCATTGCTCACCTCCTATGTTTGCCCCGTTCCCTGGGTGTTCCCTTATCTGCTCATTCAAAAATAGAAGCACAATCGCGTTAACATTTAGCGTTACCTGCCGACCGTGTGCTTCATGCCCGAGTTATAACTCTGAATGCAAAACATTTCTGTTATCATTTCTTTTAAACTAAATAACACTAGTCAGACTCCTAATGCTTACTCAAAAGTTCTCATTTTAAATCACTTGCAGTGGCTACAAAGCAGATAGGAAGCGTATCGCTGTAGTATGTAAGAGAACAAATATAGAACAGTTTTACATATGAAGAGGAACACTCTTTATGACTCTTTCCAGCTGTCCTTTCAGCGGTTAAAAATAACACACCTGGGCCGCCGAGATGCTTTAACTCTTGCTACTGAACAAGAGATACAGCTCATTTTATAAGCAGCTGTAAAAAGCAAGGTATTTTTTACAGGGCTTAAGAAGTTCCCTTCTTGCACGTCTCGTCCGCGTCCCTCGCAAGCATTGCTCTAATGCAGATGGAGGGGGTAATGCGCCAATTTATAATGAGTTTCCTTTTCGGATACATGGTATTTTTTAACCATTTCTGACACTTGCCTACTCCCTACTAACTCCAGTCCCATTTACAATTAATGTCTCTGGGGCTTCCTTCCCTTCTCCTGCCTATTTTTCGTGTCACAGCAACATGTAGCAAAACTGTCTGCTTTAGACGACATCTAGTCTCATTAAAACGCTCTCAGAGATTTTGTTTTAAATACTGACATAATTGCCCAGAAATTGGTGCTGCTTAAGTAGTCGGACATCTCACCAGAAAGTTTCTCAATTTCACTTGGAAAACAAAGCAAAATGGAAATAGATGTGTTTCTTGTCCGAATGACTCTCAAGTTCAAAGCTGATAAAGACATCCGTTTGTCACAGAACTTTAGCCACCAAAAACTGGGAAGATTTATTAATCCAGGCTGAAATTGGCTCTGCCCTTCTAGACCACAAAGCCACATTCGTTTAGTGCAGCTGTATATCACCGTAATCCAATGTAAGACAGTTCTCATCCTCCCTTTCCATGCTCTTCTTCTCTTAGTGACTAATCCAGGAAGAAAAAGGAACGATACATTATTTTTGCTACCCAAACACAAAGATGAACTCTGGTTACCAAAGTCACTATTATTTTCCAACCAGATGGGTTAGAAAGATGGGTACAAATTATTCCGCTGATACCTTAGCAAGCTTTTCCGTCATTTCAGCGTGTTGGGCTGCGACTGATTTCTGTGCCTGACTGAGCAAAATGTCACGCACAGTGGCAGTGACTGTGAGCCAAGGGCCTAGGACAGCCAGCCTTCCCACACGGGTCGCTGCGCAAATGCCAATCGGCTGGAAGGGAACTTCCATACTTCTCCAAATAAGAATGTTTACTACGTAATCATTTCACTAATCTAAACTCCATTTTGATTACACCTAGCTTGTTTTACTAGAGGTCAGCTTTATAAATTTACACAATTATTTTTCTTTTAATTTTCCTTCCATGTTTTCGTATTTAAAGATGATTTTATAACAAATGTTTGCTCTTTGATTCATTTTCTAATTTATGAAATGTTACTAACAAAGACTTGCCTGTTGGGAAATGCTTAGGTGCGCTGCAGATAAAGTACCTTTTGTTTTATATCACAGTCTTGAGTTCTGAGGAAGAGAAAACAGAATGAAAATAGCAACAGGTACAAACATAGAAATGCTAACAGCAAAGTCTCTGCATACTAGAGAAACCAAAGGTGTTAAACCGATGTGCATGACGATTCCCTGAGCCACTGCAAAAAGATGTCGTACAACAAACTGCCTACACATTCAAATGAAAATGTAAAACATACCGCGGTTTTTTTAGCTTCCTATTTTCTGTCCTCAAAGCATCAATTTCCTGGACCTTGGGTAGGAAAAAACCGTTGTGTTTTGAACATTAAGATCAGCACCAACTTTGTACATCCTTAACATCAGCTTTCTTTAGGGCTGACGAAGCGTCTTGCATTTTAAAATAACTATAACTTTGCCTTTTAGTCTTTACGTTGCATGCTGGTGGGTTTTTTTTTCCCCCCCATCCGATTACTAAATCGATGCCAAAGCAATACAATCTCATAAAGTTAATAAACATTCTGCTTGCACTGACGGTATTTCTGCTACTGCAATGTTTACGGCTTTCCAGACACAAGTGAGAGTAGAAAAATATCTGATCATTTCAGGGTTAAGGATGGGTTTTTTTCTTTAAATGACAATACACACTGAACTGTGTGAGCTACCTGAGGGCAGGTATGCCAGCAGCTAAGGGATGTTTGCTTATACGTGATGTATATATTGTGGAGGGTTGGTATTACACTCACTAAATCACACCGGCAAATGAAATACCACCAAATCCAAGTGCCTTGGGCTGGGTTGCATGCTCGGGCTAAAGGGAAGGATCCAGAGACTGTTGCCTCCTGCGTGATTCCAGAGACAAAGCTGCATTTTTCCTCCATCCAGGCCAAGTTTATAGGAACAGTGAAATGACACCCAGGCGCCTGCTTTTCTCGATACCAAGCGAAAGGATCGCTTTCCCTTTTGTCTTGAATTTTTGTGTGTTATTTACAGACATGAGACAACTTTGGCAAAACAAAGCCTTGTCTTAACGTGGTTTGACATCCATCTTTATCACACTTGTATGTATTTAAAAGCCAAACTTTCCCAACTCGCCTCATTGGGATGTTTCTCAGCCCTCGACTACAGCTGCTTTTTGTGTTCAGTAGCTGGGATTTCTAAATCTTATCCCAGTTACTCACTAGAAAGGTAAAAGGCTGCGGCTTGTCAGGAGAGAAAATATATTCAGCTTAGTAGTCAGGGAAAATACAACACTCCTGAGCAACTCGTTACACTGTGGTAGGGACAAACTTCCCATCTCATCTCCGTACACAAACTTCAATATAGGCTGCGTGTCACTAATGTTTTGTATTTCCAAGAATGCTTTCATAAATATTACTGGCAGACTGGCTGCTGTCGAAAAAGGGGAAGATTTCATGGACAAGCTTCTTTCTCTGATCGCTATTTTTCCTATAAAATACAAAAATTTTAAGCTATATCCCGATTTCCGTAATGTATTTTGATGTATATTAAATGTAAATCAAGCAGAACAAAAGATGAACTAGGAGCATGGAAGAGTTCCTTTGTGTCAGCTTTTATGAAAAGGTACTTACAAGATTTGCAAATAGCTTTCATTTTACATCAACACCTGCTCTCTGTTTTCTGTATAAAACATGCTGGTTAGGTGATTATATTTTTACGAATCCTTTTCCAAAATTGTCACACTCTGGGATAAGAAGAGCAGAAGAGTAAATAGCACAGAGACCCGCTCTTTTAAAGGTTAGCAAAATAGAGATCTGCTCCGGTCACGCCGGTTATCCCATGAAGGTCAACTGCTGCGCCCCCCATCCCAGAGATGAGACGACAAGGGGGAGCATGTCCCACACCCCCCACCTGCCCCCCAGAACCCTGCTACCAGTCTGTTTAAGACATAAATTCTTCCAGGTTTTGCTAGTTTTGCAGTGGCGCGGGCTGGCTGATGTAGGACACAGTTAGGTGGGGAGGGGGGTGACTGGTGTCCCACAGTCAGCCGGGACCAGGGGTCTGGGGTCTGCCCCGTGCCTGTCCCAGCTCCCCCTCACCCTGGCCTAGCCCCCCCAGAACAGGTCCCCCGCTGGCTGGGTGGGCTGTGCTGGTGGTGATGTACTGGGCTGAGGGAAGCACCCTGACTGCCGATGGCGTGCGCTGTAGGGGGAATGAGGTGGTTGGGTATCAGGCCACCTTCACCCTGCCAGGACATTCGGGGCTGGAGGGACCTGGGGGCAGCTGAGGTGTCTGGGGGGTGGCTGGAGGGGCCTGGGGGTGGCTGGAGGGGTCTGGTGGGGTCTGAGGGGTGGTGGTGGAGGGGTCTGGGGGAGGCTGGAGGGGTCTGGGGGAGGCTGGAGGGGCCTGGGGGTGGCTGAGGGGCCTGGGGGGGGTCTGAGGGGCCTCGGGGGGTCTGAGGGGTCTGAGAGGGGGCTGGAGAGGTCTGGGGGGTGGCTGGAGGGGCCTGGGGGAGGCTGGAGGGGTCTGGGGGAGGTTGGAGGGGCCTGGGGGTGGCTGAGGGGCCTGGGGGGTGACTGAGGGGCCTGGGGGGGGCCTGAGGGGTCTGAGAGGGGGCTGGAGAGGTCTGGGGGGTGGCTGGAGGGACCTGGGGGAGGCTGGAGTGGCCTGGGGGTTGGCTGGAGGGGTCTGAGAGGGGGTTGGAGGGGCCTGTGGGCCGCTGAGGGGCCTGTGGCTGCTGCTGGGGCCGGGGGGGCTTCGGCGGGGCAGGGGGCGGCAGTGTGCCCGCCGGGCCGGACGGGGGCGCTGCCGGGCGGTGCCGCGGTGCAGGCTGGGCGATGTGGCCCGCGCCCCGCCCCGGCCGCGCCCCCCGCCGCGGACTACAGCTCCCAGCCGGGCCGGGCCGGGCCGGGCCGCGCCGGGCGCCATGAACGCCGTGCTGGCCGTCAAGCAGTACGTGTCCAGGATGATCGAGGACAGCGGGCCCGGCATGAAGGTGCTGCTCATGGACCGGGAGACGGTGAGCGGCGGGGCCGGGCGGGGGCGCGGGGGGCGCAGGCCCGGTCCGGTCCCGGTCCCGGGATGACGGGCGCTGCCGCCTCCCGCCCGCAGACCGGCGTGGTCAGCATGGTGTACACGCAGTCCGAGATCCTGCAGAAGGAGGTGTACCTCTTCGAGCGCATCGACTCCGCGCACCGGGAGCCCATGAAGCACCTCAAGGCCATCTGCTTCCTGCGGCCCACCAAGGTGGGGCGGCGGGGGGGCCAGCCGTGGGGCGGGGAGGGGGTCCCGGCTCGCTCCGGCCCCTTCTTCTCACCCCACGTTTCTTAAATCTGCTCTTCCCGGTGCTGTCTCCATCCAGGAGAACGTGGAGTTCCTCATCCAGGAGCTGCGGAGGCCCAAGTACAGCATCTACTTTGTCTGTAAGTGCATCCTGCCCGGCCGGGGGTCCCGTGTTCCCTGGAGATAGGGGATAAGCCGGTGCTAAAACCCCTAGAATGTGTGAATTCTAGTTTTTATGCTCTTTAGGTCACCACATTCTTGTAGCAAAGGGGACATAACTAGCAGATAAAATAATTAAACCAAAGCAACCTGTAACAGGTCTTTAGAAAGCCACACCATATCTGGCCGTTCCTCCGGTGCGGCTTCTCCCTGACAATTTCTGGGATTTTAGAGCTTCTTGTTGCTTTGTAAACACAAAGGAAGGCTGACGCTGGGGGTAAAGTGCCCTTATTCCAAGGAAAACCGAGATGCTTGGGAGACTAGCCCAGATCCTGAAGGTAAATAATTCAGGATAGATTTCACATCCCAGCGTTGCCCTAAGCCTGCTGCACGGCTTCTAACGCCTGGCGTAGGGGGCGGCTGTTTCTCCCATCTCCTGCTCACACCCCAGAATATTCTGTGGTTTTGGAAATGGAGCAGAATGAGCGCAGCTGGTTTGGTGCGGAGGTCTCCCAGCACCAGTACTGTGGAGAGGCGCTGGGACTGAGCTCGAGTGGCCTCTAGATGTCATTGCCGCTCTGCAGGAGCGCCCAGGAGCCGGGCTGCGGGCTTGCGGGGGGGGGGGGGGGGGGGGGGGGGGGGGGGGAGGGATTCCGGCTTGGAAAAGGTGGTGGTGAGCCAAGCGAGTTGTCCATGAGCCAGCACTGTGTCCTGGGGGCCGGGAAGGCCAGTGGTGTCCATCTCTGAGCTCCCCAGTTCAAGGGAGACTGGGAGCTACTGGAGAGGGGCCAGCAGAAGCTACAAAGATGATGAGAGGACTGGAGCATCTCCCTTACGAGGAAAGGCTGAGGGAGCTGGGGCTGGTCAGCCTGGAGAAGGCTGAGAGGGATCCTGTCAATGCCTACAAACACCTTAGGGGTGAGCACCGAGAGGATGAGACCAGGTGCTCCTCAGTGGTGTCCAGAGACAGGACAAGAGCGATGGGCACGAACTGCAACACAGGAACTTCCTTCTGAGTATGAGGAAAAACTTCTCTGAGGGTGGCAGAGCACTGGAACAGGCTGCCCAGAGATGTTGTGGCGTCTGCTTCTCTGGAGACGTGCTGTTACTTCTGGTTTTGAATAAAACCCACCTGGATGCGATTCTGTGCAGCCTGCGCTAGGAGGACCTGCTTTAGCAGGGGGTTAGGCTAGGTGATCTCCAGAGGTCCCTTCCAGCCCTGACTGGTCTGTGATCCTGTGACCCAAGGAGCCCCGGTGAGATGTGGGTGTCACTGCTTTCAGCCATTTAATATCACTTTTACACAAAAAACTATACTGAGTATGAAATTGGGTAGATGTTAGGCTGGGGAGAGTATGCGAGCGAGCCACTGCCGCCTTTCCAGCACTGCTGCATCCTGTGGGGTGTTTAATGATGTTTAATCCATTGTTGATTGTGACGTGCTGATCCAGTGCTGCTGGTATTGGCACCAGAGGCAGAAAGTTGGACAGAGAATTAGCTCAGAGTATCCGTGTGAGGTGATTATGATGTCTGCATAATAATTACAGGTGTAAGGTCAAAGGATGTCTGTTGCAATCTGTTCCTGCTCCAGAGGAAAATCTGCTCATCCTGATCTGTGGTGGTCCTGTGTGTTACGCGTCACTCGCAGAGCCCGACTGTTCTTCCACTGTTGTTTTCTTTCAGATTTCAGTAACGTGATCAGTAAGAGTGATGTCAAGTCATTAGCTGAAGCTGATGAACAGGAAGTTGTGGCTGAAGTTCAGGTGAGTTTTTGAATATTTTAATTAGATTTCCTAATCCAAAAGTGCCATCAAAGCGAACATACAAGCTGACAGACTCAGGTGTGGCAGTGGGGGGAGCCTGTAGTTCTTGAACAGTGTGCAGCAGCACTGTGCGACAGTCTGGGATGGAAGAAGATGAACACACACGTGGGATTAAAAAGTAAAAGAAAGAAACAATCCTGCGTCCCCTGTTTCTCCCTGCCTTTCAGTTTTCAGAGCTGCCACCGTTTCTGCTGTCATCGGTGTTGTGTGTTTGTGGTAGTGGCGAAGAGCTCCACCCTCGAGAAATACCCATGACAAATTGGTGGTGGGGTTGTCAGCAGGAGTGTAGGGATTTGAGAGGTCGGGCACGGAGGAAGGAGGAATGATCAGAGTCAATGTGTCTGTGCATTGCTCGGGATTTTAGTGTTTAAATCCCAAGAACACATACTCCTGTAGGCTGAACAAGGGCTGGCAAGGCACGTAACTGTACTTGTTTTCACTTGTTGGCAGGAGTTCTATGGCGATTACATTGCAGTGAACCCACACGTTTTTTCTCTCAACCTCTTGGGCTGCTGCCAGGTAGGAGAAAAAGCTAATGCTCCTCCAGGGTCTTGTCTTATGGTGACCAGAGACCAGTAGGTGCAACAGGCTGGGTGTGGCGGTGGGTTGCCCAGAAGGCAGACTGCTCTTTGGGGTCCGTAAGAGGGGACACACACCAGGGAATCGGGGCTGTGGCCGCTGGTGTACCGGCTCCTTCAGCCCACCTGTAGTTTACTATAAGGCTTCAAGACTTGGATTTTGTGTGAGAAAGAGTTTGGGGATGGTGCATCCGTACCAGGCGCAGCCTTTCCTTCCAGGGTCGCAACTGGGATCCGGCTCAGCTGTCCAGGACAACTCAAGGGCTGACTGCTCTGCTTTTGTCTCTGAAGAAATGCCCCATGATCCGGTACCAGCTCTCTTCCGAGCCAGCAAAAAGGCTTGCTGAATGCGTGAAGGTAGGGGCAGAACCTCCGGCAATGTTGAATGGCAGCATACTTCAACGGCACCTCAGATCAAGTGGCTTTTTTTCCTTTTCTCAACAGCAAGTGATCACTAAAGAGTACGAGCTGTTTGACTTTCGGCGCACTGAGGTTCCTCCTTTACTTCTCCTTCTGGACCGGTCTGATGACGCCATCACCCCGCTTCTGAACCAGGTGACTCACCTCGCAGTTGTGCAAGGGCTGAGGTAGGAACGTGAGTTCTGGAAGCGCACGGAGCCCTGTGGCGGTGGCAGTGAGTCGGAGTTCACACCCTGGCAGGGCATGGTTTGTATTTGAAAAAATACCGCTTCTCGCCCCCCATTCTTTTTGAAATCCCTCTTTTATCTCATGGCCTGATTTTTTCAGGCGGTTGAGCACAGATTGTATGTGCTGGCTTCAGTGGCAGATGTAGCCAGCACCCTGGAAAACCTTCTGCAAGGCACACTTGATGTTTAGAGTCCTCACACCTCGGCAGCGTCCTTTCCCAGGGTTTATTTGTACGGGCTGTTTGGCAGCACACGTAGGCAGTAATTGAGTGACCTTGCCCTGGCGTAAGTCTCCCTCTGTGTTACTGATGGCTGGTAGTATTTAAACCGTAGCTATTGTGATTTATTATTATTATTTTTTCTTTGTGGTGCTGTAGATCCCAGCAGAATCTTTGTCTCCTTTCGTTTTTGTGGGGCATGTGTAGACGCAGGTCAGTCTGGTGATGAGTCGAGCTGCAGCCGGGCTGCCCCAACAGCAGCCAGCGCTTCTGTAACGCTGGTGTAGGAGCTACTGGTGATACTGGTATTATCGGAATGATCTGACGGGAAACCCAGCTCACATGTGGTTTGTAGAGTTAAGGACTGCGCTCAGCACGGGGCACCAAAAGCATTATTTTCTACGCAAAGGTTTTCTGTCCAGCAGAGAGATTCATATGAATGTAACTGGAGTGTCGGGCATGTCGGTGCTCTGAGCAGCTTTCAGTTTAATATTTGTCTTCCCAGGATAAATATAGTAACTCACTGATGTGCAGAAACACTCCTACTGCTGCGTAAGAAGCGAAAGAGCACGTAGGACATTGTACAGTTTGTAACTGTGGAACCTCTGCAGCCAAAAATACGTGTCCCCTCGGCGGCAGGGGAGGGGGAGATGATGGTGGCCAACAGAACTGTTTGAACAGGAGCGTGAATCCCCGTTGCTCCTCTTTTAGAGCCGTGTCTTTGGAACGTACTTACCGCAAGCACCCTGGAACGGGGTGGGTTTCCTTTGTGTTTGCACCAGCGCCTCTCACCACGGGATGAGATATTTATATCACCACGAGTAATACTTATTGTAACATTCCGGCAAAAGTTTGAGGGAGGCAGGCTTTGAATCTGCTGTGTGTTACTAGGGGGATATAAACTGGCTTTGTTTGAGTCCAGCCTGAAATCCGTTAATTTTCCCGTGCCATTTGTTACCTTACTGAGGTTATCGTTTGCCTTTCTCTTTCACCATCCTCGTTAGTGGACGTACCAGGCTATGGTTCACGAATTGCTGGGGATTAACAACAACCGCATCGACCTCTCCCGGGTACCGGGGATAAGCAAGGATCTCCGAGAGGTGGTCCTGTCCGCCGAGAACGACGAGTTCTATGCCAACGTAGGTGTCTTAGTGGGGATCTTCCTAAGTGGCTCAATTTGGGGATCAGGTCCTGTTATTGCTTTTGCCATGTGAAAGGAACTTCCCAGTGACTTTGAGCATCGGGGCGGTAATGGATACCTTATCCAAGTGGTGAAAATCAATGTGCAGTGCAAGTAGCATCTGCTGTGAAGTAATGTGTCCGTTTTGCAGTTTTATTTCAAACCCAGACCAACGGCAGAGCTGCTGGCTCAAGCCTGGGTCTGAGGGTGGGGATGTGCAGCGACGCCTCAGAGTTTGGGCTTTGTTGCGTCAAGACTAGTGTTAAGCACGGCTTTCTCTCACATCCCTGTCTTGTTGCCTGCAGAACATGTACCTGAACTTTGCAGAGATTGGCAGTAACATCAAGAATCTTATGGAGGATTTCCAGAAGAGGAAACCTAAGGAGCAGCAAAAGCTGGAATCTATAGCGGACATGAAGGTACGGACAACCTACACGGAACTGACTGGACTTTATTTAAAGCCCACGCCTTGCAGGACAGTGCGGATCACTACTGTCTGTACCCTGACAGTCCGTACTGCCAGTTCAGATCTCCATGACGTGCTAGTTTGGAGGGGCAGGAACCCCCTTTTTGCACTGTGTCCCTTCCAATGGTTCTTCACCGAAGGCTAGCCGCTTCGATAGGCCGTTGTATGCTACTGCAGTGCGGTCGATAATCTTGCTGCTTCTGACTGCTCCCCAGGCTGCTGCCTAGGCTTGCTGGAATCCCAGCGCCTGACAATTGAATCAGTGAGCTCTGGTTTAAGTCCTTAGCTTAGTCCAGGATGGCCGCGTGGACTTTATGTCTGAGCTGGGTCACTTGGCAACAGCTCAGAGCACAGTTATTAATTCAGTCACTGCTCGAGATTTAAAGGATCCTGGCGATATCTTTGGAGATACTTTCTATATCCTTTTATTTTAAGAGTAAATAAAAAGCACATCCCTTCCAGAAATCTCCTGGTGATTGAAGAAGTCCGGTGGGCTCCCAGGAATGAGATGCCCGATCATCCATACACCTGCGCTGGTCTTGCTTATCCTGATGCAAATTGGTTTGTGCAGTTTTGTCACTGGGTTGCACGCATCCGCTGGCTCTTGCTTTTCTTTTGAAGAACCGGTTGCTTTGGTTTCCCCATTGCAGGCATTTGTGGAGAATTACCCGCAGTTCAAGAAGATGTCGGGCACGGTATCGAAGCATGTGACGGTAGTGGGAGAGCTCTCTCGACTGGTTGGGGAGCGGAACCTGCTGGAGGTGTCTGAGGTGGAGCAGGAACTGGCCTGCCAGAACGACCATTCCAGTGCTCTGCAGGTACCTTGGGCTCGAAACGAACCTTGGTCCTTTGCGTCTCGGTGGTTTGATCCTGAACTTCCCCTGCTGATGGAAGTTTGATACCGACAGTCAGCAGGAGTTCCTCATGCAGATATCCTGCAGGGTTAGGGCATTAAATGTTAGAATGACTCTCCTCCTCCCAGCTCAGTTCAGATGAGGATGAATCATAGTTAACAACTGGCTTGAGAAGCATCTTTGCAAATTCTGTCTTTACATTTCACAGTGCAACATGCCTTCATTATATACAGTCAGTTGGCTCCTGGCAGGCTGCCTGCGCAGGCACCAGTAGAAAGAAGGACTGTGGACCCCCGTGCAGAAGCTTGTTGTGTTTGTTGGGGAGGAGAAGAAATGGAATCCATGAAATTGTCTAAACCAGACTATTCATTGAGGTGCTGGCTTTTACCTTTTTTTTTTTTTAAAAAAAAAAAAAACCAAAAAAAACCCCACCAGTGGTAAGCCTCTTAGAGAAAAGATTTCTTTGGCAAAGGGGACTGAAAAAGCCTAACAGAGACTTCTGTTATAGCCGAGTATAGACTGGTTTTGACCCCTTGCTGGCTTGTTGGATTCCATGACCTGACCCAGTATCTGACAGCCTGTCAATAGTGATGAATTGTGGCTGCTGACTATGCAGAGAAAAGAGCAGTATTGTTGAGTGTGACTGTATTATAGCCGAGCTCAACTAGCATCTCGGCATTAAAAACCAATCCCTTAATTTTTGATAGCTAAGGTAGAAGTTACACCCTATAACGGAGGAGCAGTTTGACTAGAAAACAGGGATAAGCATCTTCAAGAGATTTGCAATACGTGTTGCCTTTGCCTCTGTTATTCTGTGCTCCAAGTGGGTGGCTAGGGGATAATATTAGACTCTTCAAGTACTGTAATCTATTACCAGATCCCGAGCTGATGCGAATCAGTATAGGCCCGTTGAAGTCACGCAGCTCTATAGGTTGGCGAGCATATAGATATGATTTGATAGCTTATATTTGGTAGAATTTAGATGACTTAAGTATTGAAGTGGGAATGCAGCCATAAAATGCATTTATGGGAAACAGCCCCTGCGGTTCTCTTGCTGTATCATTGTTTCTAGATCAAGTTTTTTCAGTTTAAAAGTCAGATTTTTGAATTCTAATCCATCAGCCCCTCGTGTCTGTGCTGTGATGTTATTTCTGATATTATCAACGTGGCACGGAGCATGAGCGTTGAAACTTGGCTGCTTGGCACTGGAGACCATTTGGGAAAATGTTGGTCTACTCTTCTGTCGTTTATTAAGTTATTTCACTGCAGAAAGGGATGATGCAAACTTCTGCGGATGATGCCGTTGCGTTACCGGCTCTGCTGTTAAGAGAGTACGTGGCGGTGCGGGAAAGCGGGGAGGGAGGCAGGCAGGGCAGCCCCCAGCGGGTGCCAGGCCGTCACGGCAGGGTGGCTGCTGGAGTTCACCTCGGTGCTATTTCAGCTTTAAGTCTGCACAAACTATTTCTGCAGTTTTTAAAGCAGAAAAGCTGCCTGCAGTTTGCTTACAGCCCCGTGCCTAAAGGGCTCTATTGTGTTTCTAAGGACTGAGACTGACTGGAAAACATGTTGCAGCTAGGAAATAAATGCAAAACCACAGAACTGATATCTTTCTGCACAAGAGATCAGTATCTCTTTAGCTGCGCTGCCCGGGGCTGTTCCCTGTTGCAGTCTCCTAATGGCAGAGAAAGGGGCAAGGCCACAGAAACAATGGAGAATAAGCCAGTGCACGAAATAAAGGCAGAATTGTTCTCCCACTGATGTAACTTCAGCAATTGTTAATTTCTCTGGTGGCCTAGGGCCCCTGAGTACAGTACATGTTGGTTATTCTTCCCCTGGTCTCTTATTAATCCTGACATAGTACATGAGCCTTCGGAGATGAATGGGAGGTTTTGAATCCCATCTCCTTAGATGGACAATAGCTTTTCTGTTTTACACGCTTCCTGCTTATATAGGCATTGCCACTGCGCTGCCAGCACAGGATCAAAAAATTTGGCAAGCAGACATGCTCCACGGGACTCTGTTCCTACCCTGGCAGGTGAATTCCTGACCTGACCAAGGTTAAAACTCTGGTGGCTCCTCCGCAAAGCCAGGATTTTATCCCATATTTTTGTAACTAGCCAGCATCAGGCAAACAAATGTCAGCAAATACAGCTGAATCAGTGCAGTAAATAACAACAGTTTACAACACTGGTTTCACAGCTGTTCATTTGGTGTTGCCTACCAGTGTTGGGAGGGTGGGAGAATCTTGCAAAGATAGGCTATGGATTTTTTGAGTGTTTGAAGGTCACGTATGCTTACAAGTGGAAAGATCCTAACTGGTTCTCTCCCTCTCTTGGTACTGCTGTTTCTGTGACTGTAAAACCAGCAGCTCCCATGCATTTGAGCTCATACAGGCTGATTGGTTTTCTTTAATGTTCAGCACAGGGAGCATTTCAGACTTCGCTGTGTCCTAAAACATCTGTCCAGCCCAAACCAGATGTCTGCAGACACATCTGGTAGTTGATGCCTGTTCTCTGAGATCCATCTCAAAGCTCAGAGTTAAGCAGCTTATTACTCCCACTGCTCACCTCAGCTACCAACTTGGCTCTGGTGTTTGTTCTGTTAACTCCATTATCTCAACTCTGCGCCTCGACACAAGGACTGAGAGGCTGCAGAGAGGAAATAAGTGCTTTTTGTTGTAAGGAGAAGGAGTAGCACTTAGATGGCCAATTGTCAACTCTACACAAGCAATTATATCCTGCCTGCCATCCCTGGAGGGTAAACAGCATGTATCGGAGGTTCTGAAACTTCTCTGGAAAGGGTCTGTATTTTAACAGGCAGCCTCCTTGGGGCATACAGCCGTTATATTTAGGATGGTTAGCGTGTTCTTTTCAGCAGAAAAAGTAATGATCTGCATGTTAGAAGTCATAACTGTATTTCTGTGAAGTTCTGTGTTTACCTCTGGTACTTTTGGTGCCTTTTCATGCTTTCGTTTCTTTCCTCCTTTGCATTTCCAAATGCCTGGGACTTGCTCCTCCACTTCTCACCTCCAGAGGTCTGGGAGGACTTGGATGCTTCTGCCCCAAAGCAAACAGAATTTGTGTAATTGTCCCAGCCCCTTTTTCTTGATGGTCAATGTTAGGATGGATTGACAACATGTGGGCCAGTTGTGGCTCTGCCCAAGCTGGAAAAGGAGGGCAGAGGTTCTGGGGTTCTGCACGTGCCTGCTGACCCCCCTTCAGGAGGGGCGCATGGTGACCTCACCGTTACTCTCAACGTGCTCACCCCGCAGCACGTTACCAAGAGTTAGGAACGGGCAGCAGAATTGCGTTATGAATTCCCAGCTTCACGAAAAGCCCCAAAAGCAACTCGCACTCCACTGTACTCCAATAAATCCGACTGCAGAGCACACAAGGAGCTGGGCTCGGTTGCTTATGACACAATTTGATTCTCTTGCATTCCTCCTGCATGCAATTCTGTTGCTAGGCAGTGGGCTTGATATTAGTCTGATTTCATGTCCTTTGAAGGCCCTTCCACTGACCCTGCTCTCTATCTGGCTGCAGAACGTGCGGCGCCTGCTGCAGAACCCCAAGGTGACGGAGTTTGACGCTGCCCGGCTGGTGATGCTTTATGCCCTGCACTACGAGCGGCACAGCAGCAACAGCCTGCCAG
Source organism: Falco peregrinus (assembly GCF_023634155.1). Lineage (NCBI taxonomy): Eukaryota > Metazoa > Chordata > Aves > Falconiformes > Falconidae > Falco > Falco peregrinus. The sequence goes on along the minus strand of NC_073740.1, from coordinate 5,172,915 downwards.
GGCTGATGACCGATCTCAAGAACAGGGGTGTGTCAGAGAAATACCGAAAGGTAATTGCAGCATTTCTCCTTCAGCTGGATGAACGAGTGGGACAGGAGGGCACAGAGGTGGAAAAGCATTATTAATTGGTGTAAAGCTCGCCTGCTTTCGTTTAGCACAGTGCTAATTGCGCTGCGCCTTGCGAAAAGAACCCTGAGCTTGGCTGGGGCCTGCAGGTGTTACTTTAAAAGGCGTAACTAATCACTTAATTTCCATTTCCAAAATCAGTGATATTATGAAGGATTGAATAAAGCAGAGATGGCAGGCATGGGACGGATGTGTGGCATGTTAAACGGGGCCTGGAACATGCTTCCTTTCTCCTTCCCCTCTTCCTCCCCACCCCTTTCCCCCAGCTCCTGCTGAATAGGCAATAGCTGCAGCACAGGACTTCTGGAGGCTGTAAAGGAGCTGGGCTGGGAGGGAGAGGGTGGCAGCGCTTGGCAAGTGTAGTGAGCAGCTGGAGAGGAGGTGGAGAGCAGGATGATGTCACATTGTGTGGAAGATCTGCTCTCACTGCAGCAGGCTCTGGAAATGAAAGCCTCTCTTTCTGCAGGCAGTGTCACAGCAGACTCGGTGGGCATGGGGAATACTTTCTTCTCTTCCCCCTTGCCTCCCTCTGTGCTGCATTATCTGCTTGGGATCGATCTCCTTGACCCCTTGGTCATCTTTCCAGTACTTCCATTGAGCCTAACTGGACAAAAACTGTCTGGAAGCCGGTTTCCCAGGTTAATAGTATTCTGGTTTTGCCTCTCTTGTACAGCTAGTGTCTGCTGTTGTGGAGTATGGAGGGAAGAGGGTCCGGGGCAGTGACCTGTTCGGTCCCAAGGATGCTGTAGCCATCACCAAACAGTTCCTCAAAGGACTGAAGGTATGGATCTGCCACAGATGAAATAGTGACAGTTTTAGTCCTAAAATTACAGTCAGAGCAGGACTGGTATGCAGTGCAAGGCCATGTGTCATGGATTTCAGAGATTTAATAGTAAGTGCACTGGGCTTTTAGGGCATAATTCTCATTGAAGGCAATGGGAGTGAGTTGCTGAAAAGTCTCTAAATCTGGATGTCAGTGGTTAACCCCTGATGTACCCGTCAGATGGTGATGCTCCTTTTATGTGCCTTTGCCGATATCTCTCAGCCCGCTGCCTTGCTGTATTAATTCATAACAAGAGCTTCTCTTGCACTGCAGGGTGTTGAGAACGTGTATACACAACACCAGCCTCTCCTTCAAGAAACACTAGATCAGCTCATCAAGGGAAAACTCAAGGACAGCCAGTACCCCTACCTGGGTGCCAACACTCTCCGTGACAGGTATGTGGGGCCTTTGAGGGCAGAGCTTGGAACCGAAATACATCTGCTCCTCCCAGGGCTGCCGCTTGCTTTGCTGTTTGCCTGTAGATGAAGAAAACTTTGCTTGGCAGAGAAATGTCCTGATTGTGTAGGTCTTTCTTCTGTTCTCAAGTAGGTGCTGTGGAGCGGGCGAGTAAGACTGAAATATGGTGGTCTTGTCGTGCTGGCCAAGATGTGACATTTCCATTGTAAGGGCTCAGGTAGAGAATACAGCCATTGCACCAAAATGCCAGGGTGTTCACATGATGGATTTCAACATGCCCTCTAACTTCATTCCATGCCATCTGGCGCTTATTTGTAGAGTACCAAAAATAGTGCGACTGCAAGCTCTCCCTTCTGAGCCAGTTACTATTCCTGATGAGAATGGGATCTTGCTGAATATGGCTAATAACTGTAATTGAAAAGAACTCTGGCTGTCTGGTTCTAGCTGAGTTTGCTGGAGCTAAGCTCATCTGTCGTCAGCGAAGTCATTAAAGGTAAGTGTGGGCCTCGGAGTGAGGGCTCTGAATCATTAGAGAGAAGACGACGAGTCCTCCTCCGATGGCATTCTCTACAAATCCCTCCTTTCCTTGGTACCACTGTTGCCTTTCTGTAAATGCGGTTCAGCTTCTGCAGCGTGCCAGTTGGGTATTCCTCATTCCTTCCAGTGGCAGTTTTCTTCGAGGAGAAGAGCCTGCTGTTGCTTTGCTTCCTTTGGGTGATCCGTCATGAGGTCATCACAGCGATTCCCTGAATCTTTTCCAATGTCTGTTAAATGCCCCAAGGTTCCAGGGAAGATGTTTTACTTGCAGGGTTAGAACCGTTGTCATTCCCTTCACACGCTGCTGGCTTTTTATCAGTAACTGCCACGTTTTTAGTGAAGCAGAAAATAAATTCAAGGTAGTAATTCTCAATGAACGAGGCAGCTGTGGCAGGGCAGTTTGGGTTAAAGGAAAACCACGGACTCGTTTGGAGCAGGAGAGAAGTAGACTTGGGGACCAAGGTTCAGCAGTGTCAAGCGGGTGGGAGGGGCAGAAGCATGTGAAAGAGCGAGCATTCATGTCTGGCTCTTTGAGACGCGCACGCATGCTGCTCTTCCTCCTTCGCCCTGCCTTGGGGCATTTTGATCCATCTGATGAAAGCAAAAGTGTATTTTGTAGCAGGGAGGCATCCAAATTCCATGGCAGGCTGACAGCAGGGGCTGTTAAATCATTTTATTTATGGATAAGAAAGAATTATAGTCATACAAGAGGCAGTTCATTTGTGTATATCCCTGGTAGACCAAAAAACCCAAATCTGCTTTGCTTTAGGTTTTCCCTTTAAAATAAAATGGTAAATTTTGGATAGGGTGGACATGTGGTTTTAATAGGTGTGAAATATCAAGGACCCTCACAACAGAAATGCTATCCTCTCTGTCCTTGAAACCAGCTCTCGACTGAGATGGATTTTCAGCCCAACAAAAAGAGGTTGATGGGTGCGGTTTGTGGCAGATCTGAAATGAGACCTGCAGAACAGCAGCAACTGCGTCCAGGCATCCCTGACCTGGGTTTGTCCTGAGCTAGCTAGAAGCAAATGGTCTTCTGACTTTTATCTTGTTGGGGGTTTTTTTTGGGTTTTTTTTTTTTTCAGTTCCCATTTAATATTTTCCTGAGCTGTGTTTCACTTAGATTCCTCTTCAAATGTTTCTGGAAAAGGGTACAGGAACCTGCTCCTGAAAATCTTGGTGCAGATAACGTGCAAAGAATCTGTTTGGGGGAGCACGAGAAGGGTTTAATTCCTGCCTCGAACTGAAGAAAAACAGAAGTTGGATGAAGGGAAATGGAGTTTGCCTCTCCCTCCCTTCCCTGCAGCAGCTACAGCCTTGTCTCTTAGCTCCAAGCCGTGAATCTTGTAGTTTTGTTAAAGCAGAACTTCCAAACTGTTTTTCCCTTTAAATTTCTCATGGTTTTCCTTTGGTCTGGGATTGTCCTTGGGACAGCGGCTGGGTACAACAGTGCTGCTGCGGGGTCGGCTCTCTGCAAAGTGATCGTAAGTGTAAGGGCACGTGGTTGTTAGCGTTGTTTCCCGATGGGAATGGTGGATCTTGTTGAGTTTAAGACATAGGAGCTGTAGGAATGAGGGTCTGTAACTGCCAAAAAATAGGCACCTAAATACTTCTGGTCTTTACTTGCTGCGTAAAATGAGGGCCACCGCACTGTCACCTCTAACGTATGGGTATTCAGTATCATGGAAGCAGGGGCTGCCTAGAAACAGGTTGTAGTGATCAGGTTTGGAGGAAAAAGGCCAGCTTGATGGTTTTGCCTTGGTGCCAAACCAATGGAGCTAGGAATTTAAATTTCATAATTTCACAAAACTTAGTGTAATAAATCACAGCCCAAGGCAAACTGGGCCCCACTGTCTTCTTGCTCGCTGCTTTCAGAGGATGGTGTTACTGTGATTGGCAGGAGTTCAGCAGAAGGTCAGGGCGAAAGGCTTTGTATTTTTTGATCAAAGGGATGTAGTTGCTTGAACAGCAAAGAATTTGAAAGGATTCTTTTTAACTGTTTCTTTCTGTATTAAACACCACACTGTTGCAAGGGAGGAAAAGCTCCTGGTCCAAATTCAGCTGTGGAAATTGGCGGCAGTGAAGGGAAGGGAATCTTTGCAAAGCAGTGAGCAGGGTTCCTAGGAGAGAGCAATTAGCAATTCCTCTTTCTTTTGCTTCTCCTCTATTTCCAGCTGTGTTAAATATCATCCGTCTCTTGTATGCCGTAAGCCCGCAGTCCCTTCCACCTCCACCTTGCTGCTGGAAAGTACTAGCTAGAAGAGTTCCCAAAGCCTCTCTGCGTCACAGCAGCCTGCGGGAGCGCGTTACGCGAAGGTTTGTGACCCCCTCGGTGTGCTCTGCACGCTGGGCTTGGCTGAAGCCTCCCCTTTGGATGGAGCTTTTGCTGTGTTTATGCTTTGACCCAGGATTTTCTTGAAGAGGGCATCTGCCCCAACCAACGGGGCTGGCGGTGCCTCCCCAAGGTGGCTCGCGGCCGCTTCTTACAACGTCGGGTTTGTAGGCGGACCATGAGGCAGTGCTGTCACTGCTGCGCTTCTGGAAACCGAACCCAGGTTCCTCAGCATTTTGCATGAAGAGGCAGCAGCCTGTGAGATAGCAGTAGGGAAAGGCACGCCGCTCCCTGGGGATCCAGATGGGATGCGGCTCGTTCCATGTTCTTCTCCGATTACCACTATTACTTCCCTGCTTATTGAAAAATCTTGGAAAATTACCTGGTCTGAAAGCCCATCAGGGTTCAGAGTTAAACGCGGAACAGGAGAATTCACCGGTACCATCTAGTTTATCCTGCCACGGGACACGATCTTTCTCCAGTAACTTTGTTGAGGGGAAAGTCCCTCCTGACCACTTGAGGAAAGGAGGAATTTGGAGCCATTTGGAAGCATCTGTAGCTGACGCACATCTGATGGGACGGGTGAGGTATCTCCTTAGACAGCAAAGGTAAAATCTCCTTGTTTGGAAGCAGCAGCCTGCAGCGTGTGGTGGGGAGCCACTGCGCTGTGTGCTTTCTCGTCTGAGCTCACAAACGCTGCCCTAAAGAGCGGGGAAAGTACTGCCACTCCTACATCCCATATTAGCTTGTGTTTGGTGTGGGTTGGGTTCTGTGGATGGTTTTTAAGGCAAAACTCTGACTGTGTCCTTGTCTGCTCGAGGAAGTTGCTTTTTCCTCTTGTCCGAAGTGTTTGAGCGCTCAGCTGTTAAATTGGCAGCTCCCCTGGGGAGATACGTAGCCACAGCCGCAAACTGGGTCTGAGGAGCTCAACAGCTGGAGCGAGTCTTGCTGCGGATTGCCTTCCCGCTAATCCTGTAACAGTCTTGGAGTTTCTTCCTATTCCAAAATTGCTTATTATTTGCCCTTGATAGAAGCAGTAATTCCCTGGGCACTTCGTGAGAACGCCAAGATCCCTTTGTTCTTTCTGTGGCCTGCGCGACGTAGCTCGCTTCTGCTCTGTGAGGAGTCTGATGGTAAATGCCAGATGCTTCGGTAAATGCCAGATGCTTCGAGCCAGGCACCTGAAGCGGGGGAGGGGTGACAGTTCTGCCCTCACTATCCCATGCCAGGCTTAATGCTTAACCTGGGGTGTAGGGTTAGGCTGGTGTCATGGGGACGGTAAAAGCGAATGGCAAACGTAAAGGCTGGTCCATGTTAAGATATCCCAGAGGAGCGTGCAAGAGTGTGGCATGACTTTGGCATCAAAATTCCTTGGGTTTTTCATAGTCCCAACCAAAAATATGTAACTGATGGTACCAGCAGACTGATCCTGTGGGTTTCGGTCTGCACAAAAGTTCTTGGTAAGAAATTGCCTTAAGCCTGAAGGTGCTAACTGACCTAGGGACCTTGGGGAGGTGCAGCTTTCTCAGCCTGAAGGATGTTCTCCCTAAGAAGCGAAGCATGGCACAGCCTGCTTGGCATGTTTTTACTTGCATCATGATAGAAGTGGCTTTATATCATATAAATATGTAATATATAGGTATACTTTTTCTGACAGCTGACTGTGGCTCATCGGATTTCTTCCTTTCCCTTTGATTTCCCTCCGCAAAGGACTTGGGCACATTTGCATCCAGTTCCCAAGGCCGTGTGCCCAACTGTAGCTAAAAGGACAAGGTAGAGCGCTCTGCTGTCCTTCGGGGCTGGCCCGGCGACTTGTGTTGTCACTCGGGTGCGAAAACCTCCATCTGCCTCCGCGAGATGTTTGAACCTGCCCAGCCTGACCGTGCGGTTGCTGTATATAACCTGCTTATCTGTAGGCTGCAGCGCCAAAGGTTTCACAGGTTGTTCCCGTGCAGGGAACGGTGCAGCTCTGCGGGGAGAGATGAGCACACCGAACCCTGGGGCGTGGGGAGGGAAGCGAAGGTAGCACAGGCTGCGTGGCTGAGATCCCGAGGGCAGCACTGCCTGCGCCGCTGCTCCTGGCTGGCTGGGGTCAACCATGTGCGGGGTAAAACTCACCGCTCTGACCCGAGAGGGCAGGCGTAGGGCATCTAATACAGCATGTTCCACTGTTGCTGACTTCTTAGAAAGGATTCCGCTCTGAGCCTTTTTCTTTCCAAGGAAGCTGTGCAATAAACGGCAGCTGGAAGGCTTGGCCATTATTAGAGTTACTACAGTCCCTGAGGATAACAAGTCATGTAGTACCTGCGGTAGAACTGTATAGAGTGCAACAGCTTTTTTTATTGCTGAATTAGCGATGCTGCATGTCACCAGAGGGTGTGCCTGAAACGACAGGATCCCCACGTTCCAGCCATTGGGGCTGCAGTATTCCCTCTCCACGCCACGGAGGAGAAATGCCCCGACTACCAGCACATTCTAAAGCATTTCTGAAATCTTCTGCCTGCCAAAATCACCTCATGCAAGCCCAATTCAGACTTTCTGAGGCAGCTTATGATTTGGAACATTATTGGTAACGAGGATCACTTTGAGCAGGGGTGCACACTGATCTTCTCTGTTAATTTTTCTTACCTTTCTGCATGCTCTCCAGGGGCAGGGAGGCAGTTGTGTGGTTCTGAGCGTTAACATCCTTGGGCTGAGCCAGTGTCCCGTCCTGACGGCAGAAGTGGTTTTGCTCTTGGTGGTCCCTTCTCTTCAGTGATGCCAGGAAAGAAGTCCCTGATGTTGGCCCTCCCGATGCGTGTGTTGCTCCTCGGGACAGTAACAGGTGTCGAGGGCTTTGCAGGTTGGCTTCTCAGCAGGGAGTAACCAGAGACAGGGAGGCTAGGTGCATTCCGGGGTCATCCCTGTCTCATGCTCCGTTTGCTTTGTCACTGATCCAGAGCTCGCACAGACTGAACACCTGCTGCTTCCAGCACCGCAGCGAGCAGCTGTAGGCTACTAGAAGTACCCGCTGGGAAAGAAGAGATGAGTTTTGAAACGGCAACACAAAGTTCACGGTGTTGAGACTTGACGGCTCAGACTCAAGCGGATGACTGACAGGATGTGATCCACGCCTTTTCGCTGTCGAACCCACAGAAATCGTTCTCTCCGCTTGTAGATGGTAGCGGGGCTGATTTAGGGCTTGCAAGGCCATTCTGCCGTCTGTGAGAGTGGAAAAATGAAGCGGTCGGGAAGGGTGGTGCAAGGAAGGTGCAGCCTTTGAAAGCAGAACATGCTTTCGTGTGTGTGGCTGGGTTTGTATTTTGTCGGATGAAGGCATTTCGCTCTTCCCCCCCTTTTCCCCTCATGCTGCTTCTCCGTAACATCCTGTATTTCTAGGCTGGTTAGGGAATGTAACCTCAGAGGTGAATTTATGCACAAATCCCAGCAGTTTTGTAATCAGCCAGCAAAACTGCAGCTGATCCGTGCCCTTCAAACCGAGCCCGAGAGGTCTGAAGCACCGCTGTTGTCCTCGTTTGACTCCTGAATTGATCTTAATTTAACAGCCGCAGCGGTGTCTCGATCATGCATTAAACATCGGCGTGTGTGTCATGGTGGAGCTCTGCAGGGACGTGGCATGTGGGTGTTGCTGAGGAGGCTTTTAAGGACCGTTAGCACATTGTGTAAATGTTTGGGAGAGAGAAGGTTTGAAAAGCCATCTAACAGGCTCCACGGTGTTGTCAGTCTGGAGCCCCGTGCATCACAAAAATGAGACGTGGTCTGGGGAGGGAGCTCGGCAGGATCACGGCCTCAGCACCTGGTGAGTGGGACAGGATTTGTCCTCGTGTTTAGTCTGATGCCGTCTCAACATTTGCCTCTTTATTGCAGGCCCCAAGACATTGTCGTGTTCATTATTGGAGGGGCCACCTACGAAGAGGCGCTGACTGTCTATAACCTTAACCGCACCAACCCGGGGGTCCGGATCGTCCTCGGTGGGACCACAATCCACAACACAAAAAGGTAATAGCCTGTTCCTTACTGTGGACTCTGAGTATGCAAAACTGCTGATGTGAGCATGAATTTGCGATGCCTGAGGGATCTTTATCGCGCAGTAAAACACAGAAATGTGTGTAAATGGTCCGAGCCCAGCTCTACTCATTATGGCTGAGGGACATATTACCAAGCTGAAGGTTTAATGTGCATTTTACTGAATTCAAGGGCAGGGAAGTAAATGTGTATAGTTTTTCCTGCTTGTAATTCACCACACACTCTTAATATGAATGAGAAGCCAGTGCAGCACACAGGAATTCAAAACTGACTGTGGTCTCACTGCTCTTGATGGAGCAACTGCATTTGAGAGCAGTGAAGTTAATGTACCTATGATTAGAACTGAGTTCTGTGATTACCCTGCTAGCACGTTCTCTGCCGCCCACAAGCCTGCAGAGTATTGGCTGTGCCTTTTGCATTTCTCCCTGGAGAGCTGAGCTTTCCTTATTGGTTTGCCGTACGTTCCGAGTTGCCTTTCCTGGGAGGCCAGACATTTGTAAGGGTTTAATCCCTCCAGGGACTGAGCAGTGCCGCGGAGCAGCGACCACGTGGAGCTTCATTGATTTCCTCGGTCACTGTCTCTGGGGTGTTCCAGCAGCTGACAGTCAGAGCCGAAGGGCTCGTGTCAGGCAGCGCTGACGATATTTCACGTCCCCTGCACTGAGCTGAGTGAGCCATTCCTGAGGGTCACGTGAGTCAGACGGTTTGTACAGAAACCTGCAACTGCTTTGCTGTGGCTGGCCCAAAATTCCTGTCAATGCGGAACGCTGGGTTTATTTCCTGTGAAACATCTGGCTGATAAACACAAATAATGTTTCCTGGACCCAGATTATCCATCTGAGTATTTGAGCACAGGTGAAAATTTAGACCACACTGGGGATTGTCTCCTATCAGCAGGGCTTGTTGCTAGCCAAGCGAAGGAGCACAAATTGTTTCATTTACGTCCCTTCCTCCTTCCCACCACCCCTGTCTGTCCCTGTGGGTCATGGCGCTGCCGTGGCCGGGAGCCAGTGGGTTATCGGAAGGACGGTAATGGCAGGAATGTGACAGGTGACCCACATCTCTCCCATGTGTTGCAGCAGGAAGCGTGGTGAAATCTAAGTCCAGGGAGAGAACCTGGCATTGTCCAGCAGCTGCTCTAAGCTTAAAGGGAGCGCGTGGCTCTGAGCTGGGGTGGGAGGAGAGCTTCAGCGTTACCACGTAGAAACACAGATAGAATGCAGTCCTGCAACAGGAAGCAAAAGTTAATGCATCTCAATATTTGGGGTGAAATTTGCAGAGCTGACATAACAGCTTTGGGTGCCTCAGCACTCTCCTGGAGTTCAGGAAACACACACAGTTTTAACACCGCAGGCATCGCGTGTCAGAAATAAAGCTGTCAAGTACTTCATTGATCTCGGTTACTGACAGGTGGACTCAAGTGTAGCAAGTAGGCTAAAAAATGGCTTGGTTTTCAGACCATATACGTACGCTGCTGCAGCATTAGAGTCCAGTGTGATATTTATAAAATCCCTGCACTTTTGGCCTTCTTTTTCATGCCTGTAAGGGATCTTCAGGCTCCAAAGCTGCCTGCACAGAAGCAGGAACAATTCTCTCGCAAGGAAATCCAGTGATTGCTATCATCGCTCGCTCAGTAAAATGCCCAAACCCTCCAAATTCGCAGTGCCTGCTCGGAAATTTGGCCCTTACTTTAGCTTAACGTCGGTTGATTGGAAAGCTCCTGAATTGATGCTAGCCCAGAAGTAAATTGCTTTGATGAACTGGGTTACAAAGGCAAGTCTGTATTAGCCCACATATCAACCAATTCCTGCCCAAATTACCCAGCTTGCTCAACCTGCTGCTTTACTGAGTAGCCTTTGAACTAAATCCTGTTCCAGCCAAGCCTAGAAATAGTAAGAAAAAGAGATCAGTGGACATACTAGCTGCTCTTTGACTGATAAAAAGAAAGAAGTTAAGTAAATTATCAGCTTGCAAGGACGCAAAAAAAAACTGGTTCATATTCAGCCTGGCATCCACTCCAACCTCTTAGTGTACCGGTGCATTTTGAGACCGATTTTGACATCTACCGACACTCCTGCATCAAACTTTTACCGGCACCTGTCCCGTGAACCTGGTACTGTCGTCGGACCACACTAAACACAAAAACCAGAGTAAGCGATACAGAGATCTCTGGGATGGTGTAGTTTGTCACACCATACTGGAGGTGGAGACCTGCCCTGAAAGTGTATCGGTGCAGCAGATTCAGCAAAAACTGTCACTTGGGGAGGGGGAACAGAGAAAACTCACCAGCAGTGTTTTGAGTGGGAGTAGGAAAGCAGTAGTGCGGCGAGCAGGGTGGGAAAAGGTGGTTCGAGCTTTAGGCTGCCGTCCCAGCTCTGCTGACGACCTGTTAGGTGACAGTGGTCACCTTTCTTTGTCTGTGCGAAGCAGAAGGTCTCCGAGGTGGGACTGTCTCTCACTTCTGCTTGATGACGTTCAACATTTGCAGCTACACTGTTGGGCTCCGCTTCTTAGATTTGTGCTGTAATGAGTAACATTAGCGAGTTAGGGCTTCTACCGCGACTACGTTTTGGCGCAGTCTCTGAATTATTTACAGAAAAACTAGGATACTGTATCAAAATTTGCATTTCAAAGAATGAAGTGAAAAAAAAGAAAAAGAAAGCTGTTGCTTTTTAAGGGCTGACTACTACAAGGTCCTGTCTGGGAACTCCGGGATAAGGACTGCCGAGGGTCCCATTCTAAAAGTAGTCTCGCCCCAAATGATTTGCTGTTCCCTAGTGCCTTGAATAAGATTTCCTTAATGATGAGAGGCCAAATTAATAATAATAATAATAACTTAGAACTTTTGAGTCAATAATCTCGAGCCCTTTCCAAGGGAGGGCTGGCCTGCTTAGCTCCTGCACACAGAGGAGGAGCAGCCTGTGCAGCCGAGCGAGCCGACTTGCTCCAGACACCTGAGAAATGAAGAATTTTCCTGTCCACTGAATGTTAACCGCAATTCTAGAAAAGTATGCGAGGATCATGGGTATTTTGGCAAATACAGCAAGGTGCCTCGTGTGAGGAAACCTAGATTTTATTGTGTCCTAACTCGTCCAGTAATCCGCTGGCCTTCCTTTAATGAACTGTTGCTTATGTCTGCTGGATTAGGGTTGATATGTCACAATAAACAAGGAGATTTTAATAATAATGCGCTGAGCAGCTGATGTAAGCACACTAATCCTGTGCTTTCATTGTTCTTACCAGTCCAACTTAAATTGCGATCAACATCTGTGTTTATAGGGTGGGGGATGGCTTAAGGGATATCCATTCTGCTTTTTTACAAAGCAGAAGACAAACAAGCCTTTGGAGCTGGTTATGTTGTTAGAGCTGTATATTTGTGGGAAGCTTATCTGTTTAAGAGGCCATCTGTATTGTCCGGTGAATATACTGTACGTAGAGCCTTTAAAATGTGGGAGGGAAAAGTACTCTGCATAGGAACGAAACCCACAACATTCCGTGTTTGCAAAGAGGGTCCTGAAGTGGGCATAGTATGTAGCTGCTTGGAGTTTCCTGATGCGGCGCGGTCGTGTCAAGGAGAATGCGTCCCTGTTGCTCTTCACTGATTTATATCCATATAGATGCAAAACAGAGGCAGGTGTCTAATAATAATGCTCATACTCTGATATGAGGCGTGTAGTCGAAGGGATTCTTTATAAATCAGTCAGGCTGCAGAAGCTAACAGGCTCCACTGTCGGAATTTATTTATTTATTCCTGCTCAAAAAGAATGCCAGTGGCTTTACAAGAGCGGAGAAAATTTTTGTTTCCTGTCTTCCCTCCTCTACCTCCAGCAGCTAAATCCATGCAGCACACATATTCCTCGGCCTCTTTCCTGATACTACCTGTGGGCAGGTCAGTTGGTGATAGGGTTGGGAATGTGGCTTGGGTCTTCTGTTCCTGGCTGCAACCGAGAGCTGGGAGGAAAAAAAAAATGCATTAAAGCAGCAGGGGTGCTGAAAAGTCAGGTGGGGAAAGCCAGAGAAATCTAGAAATCCAAAGATCAGAAGATCTCTCTGATTGTGCACGCTCAGTTTTGCTGCAGATGAGGCCTTAAATCTGCTTCATCCCCGTTTCCTTGAGTCTTTTTTTCTTTTTTTCCCTCTGTTCCCGTTAACAGGCAACCCTAGCGCTGTTAAGTCTAGGAGGGTATACAGATACGCGTTTGGTAAGGCTCTGAGATCCTTTGAGAAACATCAGCAGGGTAGAAAAAAAATCTGTTGTTGTCAAGGAATTTTCAGTGTTTTTCTACTCAAACCAGATTGGCTGCCTCTGTTACTTTTGAAATTTTGGCAGCCCTACTAAAAATATTTCTATTATGACTTGATTGTCAAAAAGGTAAAAAAACCTTCCTGGCTGTGTTTTCCTGCCTGCTGAGCCTAGGCAACAGCTCGTGGCATTGCTGTGCCCAGCTGATGGGAATCGAAATGCCACATCTGCCGCTGGACGCAGCCCTTCTCCAGCAGCTTGTGCCGGGGACGCAGCCTGCAGCTACGCCGTTCTGGCCAGCCGGGGGTCGAACCGCTTGAGAAATGAAGAATTAGAGTGTAGGGCTCCTGTCTGGTTTTTTTTTTTTCCCCTGTAATATAATGAGCTGTAATGGAAGGGTTGGAAGGCTGGGGATAATTAATCATAGGTTCTTTAAAAAATACATATGTAATATGTATTTAAATTATGGTGAGAGTTCTTTCTTGACTTGGTGCCATTCCTGAACACTGACCATAGCAACATCTGTAATTACTTGCAGGAGCCAGACGAATTGGGGCAAAACTGTGGTGGAGTCAAAGTTTTCAGTTGCTTTCCATTCCTTAAGTTCATGTTTTGGAAGGTCGTGAACTCACACCAAAATGCAGAACCCAGAGAGATCTTAGGCATCAGGGCAGGGAGAGAAAAGCCAAGAATAGAAGTACTGGACTTCGAGTTGAAGGAGTCCGGGAGCCTAACATGGCTGGCAGTGCCTCCTGACTGCTCCCCTTCTCTGGGCTGAAGGTTGGGAAGAAGTGGCTCCGGCTTCCCCGCTTCCTAAAGAAAATCCAGAGTGAGGGAACCGATTCCTTGCTGTTGGTGGCTCCGGCTTCCCCGCTTCCTAAAGAAAATCCAGAGTGAGGGAACAGACTCCTTGCTGTTGGCCAACAGTTTTACCACCAGGTCCATGGGCAAGCAGCTCTGGTTTTTTCCTGCAGAAGCAAATGGATTTCAAAGAAATTGGAGGAGAAAGGGTTAAAAAGATCAATAATCGGCTAAAAATGGAAGAGCAAGACCAGGAGGAACATCTGGTGCGTGGGGCTGACTCATCCAGAGCACAGGTTAAGCACAAACCTGCTGTGACTAATCCAAGGGGATAGCTAGCCTGACCCACTTACCCAGTTTCAGCGATAGCCCGGCGGTGCCAGGCGCGGCTGCGGTGTGCTTAGCTGGCGCAGACTGGTGATGGCCACTGGTCACCGGCTACCTGTGCCTCTGCCAGGGGTGTGCAGGAGCGGCCGCGGTTCCTCCCTACCACAGAGGGAGGGTTGGGAGTAGAGTGGAGAGGTTGTTTCGGATTCTCCTCGTGATTTGAGAGCTGCACCCCGAGCAGAGGCTTGCCCAGGTGGAGCTGGAGTAGCTGTGACCACTGTGCTAGGTGCTCACTTGGCTCCTGGCAGGACCCTCAGGGTCCTGGCAGGTAACAACAGCCACAGCACGGTGCGTTTTTACTGTGCTCCAGCTCACCCCTCCGGAGTTTGGTTCTTGGGGGAGATCTTCTCTGCAGGAGATGCTCAGAGGTGGTCGTGCTGCCCACTTTTAAGACCTTCCTGAGATATAAAGGGACAACATCTCCCTGCGTCTCCCTCTCCACATGCAGAAACTTTCTCTCCAGATTGGAAATAAACAGGAGTCCCCTTTAAAAATAAAAGCAAGTCATTCTCTGTTGAGAACTCAGTCTGCCTGACTCTAATGCCTAAAAATAAAACTGGAGGAGGGACAGCTCTCGAGCTGTAATCACAGCGCTGAATGACCAGAGCGCAAGCAGTGTTCCTGGACACCTCTTGTAAATCGGGCACCTGCCCTCCCAGACCGCCCATTTCAAGTGGTGCGGTGTTGAGATCTGGAAATTGGTGCAGGCATTTGCATGAGGTTGTGTTTTTTTTAATTATTTTTTTTTTTTTTAAACCCCTCAAGATTCACAACCTGGGCAGGTAGACCTATTTTAGACCTGTTTGAGGGGAATCATGTTTTTGTAGGATTTATGGTGTATCCTGATTTTTCTTTCTTTTACCTTTTTTTTTTTGTTTGTTTTTTTTAAGCATTAACGTTCAGATAACTTGATCAGCATATTGAAGGAATGAGTCAACCTAGAAACTGGTAGCACTGTATCGCATTGCCAGAGTAACCATCCTCCTGGTAACATATCCTCATTAGATCTTACGTGGGAGCGTTGCTGTGGTTTTGCGAAGCGTTCCGCTGCCTCCCAAACTGCACAGACCTGCAGGTGTAAGTAACTGCGATGAAGTAATGCCAGCAGCGTTCCGTGGGCCATCAGACACATCCCGTCAGGCGTAGAGGGATGTCACTTGAAGGTTTGCTCACCTGTGTCTTGCCCGGGTGTTTGTGTTACAGCGGCGTGCGGAGACCCGGCTGCGCGGGAGCTGTATCAGCACGCAGAAGACGGTCTGGTCGGTGCGTTATACTCCAGACAAGGCCAATCACATGAAAGACGGAGGTGGGGAGCAGCAGCGAGGGGCAGGAGGGAGCTGTTGCTTGCTGGTGAAACTGGGACTAGGTCCAAGCTTTGGTCCTAGTCTAGCGCTCACCTCTGCAGGCTGTGCTCCTGTTCGCCTTTTGCAGGTGGAGTGCCATACCAAAGCATATCAAAGCCTCTAATCAAACAAAAACAATGCAAAGAGCTTTAAAGCATTCTTTCAAAGATGGGTTGGTGGTTTTTTTTTTTCCCCGTCTTGAAAGGATTGAATTAGTTTCAAACCTTAACCCACTTTTAGACCTATTTAAACAACGGTGTTCCCGAGGTTTAGCCTCCCTTGCTCTGGCGTGCTTTGCTGGATTCAGCTCTGCTGTGCTTTGTGAGGCAGGGCTGGGGCTGCCGGGGTGCAGGCGTGACGCAGCTGACCTTGGTGCAGCTCCAGCTCTGTGTGTGTACCTGCTTCGCAGCCTGCTGCGCCTACCAGGCCGCCCAGATAAGAAATGAATCTGTGCTCATGACAGGTGTCGGCCTGGAAACTGAAACGCTGTGGCACGCTTCAGGGCTAAAACTGTCCTTAGAAGACTGCTCGGTGACAGAATGGGTGAAATTCATTTTGCAGACTCATCAAGGTAGAAATCCTCTCTCTTTCCACCTAACCCAGCACCCAGCAACCCCAGTTCTGCCTGCAGCAGAAATTCTTTGCTGACAGAGTTGCCTCCACAGTGATCGTGACTTCAGCCGTGGCCATACAAGGCTTTTAAGATGCATCGCAAGCATTCCAGAACGGGACTTTCCAAACTAGCAAATGCTTAGCCTAACTGTGCTCCTAAAGACGTAATGGGGCTTAAGTGGAAACAGATTTGGGCTAGGACTGAATGGTCTTGCAGATTCCAATCTCAGGATCTGAACCAGAGCAAGACACGGAGCCCAGCCCTCCTGCCTCCCAGACATTTTCAGTAACTGCTGCCTGCTCGCTGCCTGCTTCGACCTATTTTTCTTCTTTTCCTTCTGCAGCTGGCCAGCACCAGCCTCTGGAAGCAATTCTCCACCTGACAAGCCTTTTCTTGAGAAGTAATTTACCTGTTCAAATGTGTCTCTTGAGTGTGGTGACTTTGGGGTTTTTTTGTGTGGAACCCTTGCTCTGGTGTGTGGTTGAACTATTCACTTGGCTTTACAAGGCAAACTTGTGCCTGAGTCTCAAACTGACAAGTTTCTTGGGGTCCAGCCCCCAAACTCGGTTAAGTTTCCTGGGAAGATCACACAGAGGAGAGGCTGGGATGAAGCTGAGTGTGTGCTTAAGCATTTTACTGGGTTGAAACTTTCTTGAGATCCAGCTGAATGAAGGGTTAGTGCCCAGAGGTTTCCATGTGGCTCGTTATTTAGATCTGAGTGTGGTGTAAAGAGGCTGGAAGCTGGAGAGAGGGTCTTGCCGTGGATGTGAGCCCTGGGACGAGGCTGCAGAGCTGGGGTGTGAGGCACAAGCCCTGCCCCAGGCTGCTCGAGGGGCTGCTTTCCAGAAAGCCCTGGCTGTGAAAGTCAAGGATGCCTCAGCAGGAGGTTTCCACCCTGCCTCTTCCTGCCTTATCATCCGCACAGGAAGGCTGAGAGTGAGCAGAACAAGCAGCCTGAACGCTGGCCTTCCTGGCTTTGTTGCTGCAAGGCGAGCGGGGCTGCCAGTACCATCCAGATGCCGAGCTGAGCCCGCGGGGAGCTGCTGCCCTCCTTTTGGAAGCCTCGCAGTTCACGGCACGGGGAGAGACAAGGCCTCGCGGGCGGGCGGAGTGTTTGAGGATGAATGGCCATGTTCAGTGAAGGCATTGACCTGGTGATCCATGCTGGGAGCCCCAGATTTTGGTGCTCCAGATTTTGGTCCCCAGGGGGAGGGAGCTGCTGGGTTTGAGATGAGCCTGATGAGGGAAAGGAGCAAAACCGTTGGGACCCAGATCCCTGTTTGGGGGTGGGTGAGTGGTTTCTTGGATCATGTGCTGTTGTGGGCAGGTCTTGTCCTGTCACTCCTTCATATGTGGTGATGGTGGCAAAGAGGAGAAGAGGAAACTGCCCGAAGTTGCACCAGGGGAGGTTTCGATTGGATATTAAGAAATAATTCTTCACTGAAAGGGTTGTCAAGTGCTGGAACAGGCTGCCCAGGGAAGAGGCTGGAAGTATTTAAGGTGTGTAGATGTGGCACTTCGGGACATGGTTTAGCGGTGGACTTGGCAGTGTTAACAGTTGGACTCAATGATCTTAAAGGTCTTTTCCAACCTAAATGATTCGATGATTCTGTGACTCTGTCCCCCCATCCCAGTGACACCAGGGGAGGAAACAGATGTTTTCATAGCGCTGAGGTTGTAGAGCACTTGCTGGTTTTGTTCAGAGGCTTGAGGCCACGCCATGTGGTTACTTTCTGTCTGCATGAGTGAAAAGTTGGCCCCTGTCTCTGCTAACTTTAACTTTGCTTGGCAGCTTCCTCGAGGAAGTTACAGCTTCGGGGTTCCGCGGCCGAAGCACTGAGAGCTCTCAAGTTACGCCAAGGTCAAGCAGCAGATGGTGAATCTTGGAGAAATCGCTGTCTCGCCCATCCGGAGCTTCCACAAACTGCCCGTATGGCTTTGGAGCAGAACTGGACGTTCCTGCGCTGCTGCCGTAGCTTCCCCCACCCATGCCAGGAACCCTAATGGGCATGAGAAGCATCAGGGCAGTGAATGCTGGAGATGGCACCTGCCCTGATGAACCAGGACATGCCCCAAACTGCAGCACCCTCATTGTCTCCTCATAAACACATCTCTGACTGGGACGTGGCTGTGCAGTTGGAGCCGTGACCTGCAGGAGAGCCTGGGAAAAATGCTGCTACAGAAGCATCGAATTCGTGGGAAAGCTGCGCTCTTAGTCAATTTGTCAAAACACATGGTATGAGTCCCCTAATGAATGTCTAATGATCCTGGCCCAGGGTTTTGTGTGCATCTCTGGAAGGTGAAAGTGATGGGCACCAGAAGCCCTTTGCTCTGCTGAGTTGTCTGTATATTTTGTGTCCTATTAAATAACTCATTTTGACTGAACCTCTTGTCTATTAAATGGTTCCTGAGATCCCTTTTGTAATGCCGCTGAGGTATAATTGCATTCTCAGTCTTCTTTAGGAGCTTCTGTTTACCTTAAGAAACAAACACAACCCCACAGCCCTGTTTTTGCTTCCATGTTATGAACTGGAAAGGTGTTGTGATTTCTTTTTAACAATAAAAATAACTCTAGCAGTAAGAAAACGGTGTTGTATTCGAAAAGAAACAAGAGGATTGTAATTGTGGAGCAGACCTGGGAACAGAGGAGGCCGGTTGGCATTCGTCTGGGCATGGGAGCTAGAGCAGAAAGTACTCGCTCTGCTTCCCTGTCTGGGGAAGGTGGAGACAAGCAGGGTGGGAGCTGTAAATCCCAGCCCCTGCCACCTTCTAGGGTGCAGGCACCCAGAGAGAAATGCAGGCTCTGTCCCTTCAGGAGAAATTCCACACCCCACCCCACCCCCCACCGCCCCGAGTTTCCATTTATTTTAGGTACAGGAACTGTGAAAAGCATCACAGGTGAAGAGTCAAAACAGACATTAGCAGACTGGATGCCTGGCTTCTGTGCACGTCCGCTACCGATGAGCAAGTCTTTCCCTTATCTCTTCGCATAATTAAGTAAGACTGAACCTCTAGCTCCCCGAGAGCTCTGCAGAGCTGCTGTGGATGGAAAGTACTTGAATTCACACTCATTTCTCTGGCTTAATTCCCTAAAGCAAGGTCACTCCGAGCCTGGGCGCCTGTCCATCCAAAAATCTCCCCGCAGTGCTGAGGGATTGATGGTACATGCGCGGTGGAGCTGCTCCAGGGCGCTCGCGTGAAAACAGCAGGGTCAGGCCAGTGGGGCAGTTTCCACGTCGAATCATTAGGGAGCGTTTCCTTCCTCACTCGGGAGCGGCAGGCAGTGTTTTGGAAGGGATGGGGACTGGCATGGTTTCCAATTCACCGCCTTCATCCTCGCAGCTAGGAAACCAACACATTTTGCTCCTCTCCTGCCTGTAGTGCCCTTCCAAGGTGGGGTTGCCACTGTTGCTGGAGGCAGGAGGCAGAGGGACCCCACAAAACATTTGGTTTATTTAGTCAGCCGGCTCTAACCTTATCGGGCAGCTCAGTTTCCTAACAGCGTGTTGTAAAAGGTTGTGCTCCTGGTAGTGGATTAAGTGGTGGATTAAGAGACTCCTACAACGTGTGATGTTGCATCAACCTTGCTGAAGTGAAATCCGCCTCCTGTGGGTTTCTTTTCACAGCCTCCTTGGTACGCATTTTCGCTTACTGGCAAATGCAGGCGCTGGAAGTTTGGACCAAGCCTGACACAAAGTCCTCGGGAACCATCCCTGCCCTCTGCATAGTCCTGCTCCCCGTGCTTCCTCGCCCTTCCCTTTGCTTCACATGGCGGCTTGGAGGATCACAGTGCCACCCTTTGCAAAGGCTCATGCAGAGCTGACATCACCTAAGGCTGGCTGCCTCCCTTGTGATCAGCGTTGCGGTAAACAAAAGAGATTTTTAAACCAGAGCAGATAAAGAATTGGAGAGAAGCGGCGCAATGCTGGGCTTTGGGTTATTTTATTTTTTTTTCCAGTCGCATTTGGACCTTGTATCTCATGCTGTCTCAGCTCAGCCCCCTCTTCCTGCTTGGAATCCCACTGCTTTCCTGCAGGCACCGCAAATCATTCCTCAGAAATGAAGCAAAAGTAGGCTCTCTGGTCGAAATCCCCGGCTTGGGATTTCTGCTGGGCCAGCAGCAAAGAGGCCTCCAGGGCACCTGCTCTCAGTGCAGCGGGGAGTGAAATCACTCGACAGAGCAGGAGCCCTTGCTAGAGCACCGCAGCGCTGAGCCAAGCTCTGCCAGTGCTCGTCAGAGCCCTCAGCTCTCCCCAGCGAGCTCAGTTCCTGCCGTGGGCCCCGTGGAGGCATGGAGTGGGTCCGGAGCATCCTTTCTCAGCAGAGTAGGCGCTGTTGAGGGGGCTGCCTCCCGATGGGCATCCCTGCTGTTCTCTAGAGATTGTCAAGAACAATTCCCAGGCCGCGAATCCATCTTGGAGGCTGAGTCCTGCTGTGGAGACGGGCGTCCCACACACCCCAGGCTCAGGCACCCTACGTATCTCCTGTCCTGCACAGAGCTTCGGGTCCTGGGTGTAACACAGGCTCGCCTCTGCTGCCCTGTTTCCAGGCAGCGGTGAGGATTTTGCTCACAAAGTTTTGTGCTGGTGTAAAATGAGCGCGCTTGAGCAATGATCAGGGAACTGGTTCACGCAGAGCTCTAAACCCATCCTGAGCCACATGAGCCGCGAGAACTCTACTTAGTAGTTCCTACATCTCATTTATAACTGCTTAAGCTAAAGTGCACGTTAAAAATGTACCCGGTCTTTGTTTAAAAACACATATCCCCAGACTGCCTATTCTCCCTGGCTTTCTTTTTTTTCTTTTTATATACACACTGTAGCTAAAATTGGACTGGCTTCAATTTTTAGCCATTGGATTTTGCTGTGTCTTCTCTTTCGGAGCTTTCTGCCATGCCAGTGAGTGCACAGATCACACCCAAGATAATTTTAGCCCATAGGAGATGTGGGGGTATTAATTTACCTTCTGGAGGCCATGTAACTTGCTGGATGGGGGGTGGGGGTGGGAGAGAGAAGCAGCTCCCAGGGGCCTTCCTCTGACGTCTTCAGAAGATTCTGTTTTCCCATCTGGAAGGAAAAGCGTACCATGACTCTGGTTTAGGGCATCATGAACAAAAGTCCCCACACACTGAAAAACCAGTTTCCCAGGGCATTTTCTCATGGAAAAATCACTGAGCCGAAAAGGAAACAGCAGGGCCCTTGGTAGGAGGTGGGAAGACTCTCTGCGAGGCTGGTTCCTTTATCACTTGGCTTTTTGTGGCTCAGCTTGTATTGTTCCTGCGCTCACAGAGGCAAAATGGGAGAGTCTCAGTCATTCAAACCCTTGCTTCTTTCCTTGGCACGGGTGACTAATACTTCTGCAGATGGAGATTTATTGGGCAATTGCTAGGCTCCTGGCAAAATGGGAAGAGCCTTGTAATTTCTTCTTTTGGCCACAGCTTCAGTCTGTTCAAGGAGCAGGAATAACAAGAGAATACGGATGGAATAATGTCCCTTGCTGTTTTCCGTACCCAAAGTGCAAGTTGCTGTTATGTGGAGGACGTGATGATAATAGTTTACGGAGAAAGGGAGGTGATACCTCTGCATGATGCTGAAAATGGATGAGGCTGGAGCTAAGTAAAGTTTTTGCAACAAAGCTGCTTTTTCAGAGAAAAATGCAAGTGCTGTAGCATCGAAACACTTTGCAAACAAGTTTTGTTGAAGGGGGGGGGGGGTGTTCTTGTTTTTTTCGGTATCAAAACTCTGGAGAAACTTTTCATTTAGAAAGTACCAAAATATTTTGAGCGCTGTGAAATAAAAACTCCTTTTTGTTTCCAGCTTTTCCTTCCTTAGAAGGAGTTTAAGACAGATCAGAAAGAAAGGATTTTGCTCTTGTTTCATCTGTAACATGCTGACCAAAGTGGGGCTATCACAAGTGGTGCTGGTCCTAATGAGGGGCGAGAGTCCCCTTAGTTCCACCCAGTAAATTTGTCCCCCTTGTGAGCATGGCGGGACCTGGGCCCCCCAGCTGCCCCTGCTACTGCCCTCCTTGCTCGCTCTGTCCTACGCGGCTGCCGGCAGCCTGCCACCCTCGGCATAACCATGTTGAGTGGCAGCAGCCGTGGATGCCAGGACCCTGCAATCCCCCCGGATACACAAAGGGCCCAGCTGAGAAACCTGCAAGTGAGTTTCCAGATCTCTTGACACGTGGCCTCTAATCAGCGATTGACTTGGGAATTAACAAGCCAGATCAAATGAAATGAGCTCCTAAATCCCTGGGAATTATCTTAGCATCACAAGTAAGTCCTGTTGATGTGGAGCAATGTGGGATGGAGCAAAGCCCTGTAGTGGCAAGGGGGCCAGCCAAGCCTGGCTAGTGGTCTCCCTCGGGCACCCCGCCACAGGTGTCCTTGATGGCTCTTCTTCATGTTGCTAAAAGCCATCGTGGGGCAAGGAGCAGATCCCTCCGGCCAGACGGTGTGAGCCATACCTGAGGGACGCAGTGAGGTTCCCCACATGTGGACCTGTGTCCCGCTGGGAGCGGGGGTGAGGACACAGCACCAAGGAGCGAACCTGGCTCGTGTTCCAACTCTGTGTAGCCCGGGGGCTTCTTCACGCTGCTGAAACTCTCTGCAGAGACAGGGTTGCTGGAGCAATCCCAGAGGGGTAAGTCGGGGCATAAAAACCCTGTCAAGATGCATGTTTTTCAGGCTGTGTGCTGGCTGACAAGACCCAGGCAGATGTTGTGTTGGTTTCTCTCCTCCCCTCTCTGCTAATGTTCTGGCTGCAGCAAATGCTGCTACCTCGTTTGCCCCTGCACTGCAGGAAGAGCTAGCCCTGCACAAGGTGTGAAGCTGTGGGTGAACTCCAACCTTACCAGCTCTGTTTTACCATCTCACCTCCCCCCACAGACCTTCTCCGCCCTGGGATCGTTAGCCTGCAATCTCCCAAGCCAGGGCTCACCTTATATCCCACTCTGGTTCCTGACCTCCCCCTCCCGTGTTGTCTTTTCAGTCTTGGGCTAGGTTTGCAGAGCTGGCCAGTTCGTTAGCTCTCTGCAAATTTCATTAGCAGGCTGCTTTCCTCCCCCTTCCACATCATTAAATTAGAGATGTTAAATAAAACTGGACCTCTGGGAGGGAAGTCATGGCAGAAAGGGAAATCATATTGCAGTAGGAACACGCAGATAAGGCATTTCATTTAAAAAAAAAACCCCAAACCCAAACTTCTAAACCTGTCTATAACCAAAGTAAACTGCAGGGGAAATATAAGCTTGTTTCTGTTACACGGAGGCTGCTTTCTATCAGATCTGCAGTACTGCAGGAGATGCTAAATTTGCAAAGGCTTTAAAGCGCCAGCAAAAGGAGAGTCACTGAGAATGGCCACCAGGTAGGCATGCAGTAGGTGCACTGGTTTCGCAGTAGGTTTATACTGGTTAGACCTAGACTGGGACAGTGTCGAATGCACTGTGAAGTCAAGTCAGGTTGGTATAAAAGTGCCTCGTCTCAGGAGAATTTACCTTCACGTGGGAAATACTACAGCAGGCACAGACAGAGCTCCAGGCTGTGTCTCGGGAGATCCTGAGGTTACTCCCGGCACTGCCTGGGTTAACTCTCACCACTGTTGTCTTTGCTCAGCTTCAAACTTGCCCTTGACCCCAAGTTCCCAGTGGCCCAAATGTGTTTGCCTACCCGCCAGGTCATGTCTAGTCTAAGCCAACCTGCTCTCCAGCTGAGTTTGGTTCAGACTCTGCGAAGGTCCAGGGTCTCCTCCTGCAGGCCATGGGCCAGAGACGGGTTCCAGCTCCGGCTCCGGCTCCAGCTCCAGCTCCGATCCTGGTTCTGCCCTACTGGAAGCTCCTGCAGGATTTAAGATACTTCATCAGGACACAGCCGCAGCCTGACCTGCTTCAGAACTACATCCCTGTTGAGTGAGCAGCCTTTCTCTCTCCTGTCTTTCCCACCCTCTCCCTGCCCCATACAGAACATTTTAAGTTGTTGGGAACGGGGCAGAGCCTTGAGTGAGTCATTCTGCGGGAGATGATGCTCAGCTCCTGCTGCCAACCTGAGCCACCAGTCCCTGAAAGTCTTGGAGAGAAGATACGAGAGCTGAGTCACGGCCCTTAAAGGAAACTTAGGCAGTCCCCTGGACTGGTCCTTTCCAGAGGGGTGAATCCTCCTACCAGGCAGACCCCTTTCCCAGACCAGAGTGCTGTAATTATCGTCAGAGTCAAGAAAAAACACATGTCCTAATTAAACTCAATTCATCTTCTAAGCAGCAGTTTCACACTTGATATCCAGAGGCAAAATTATGAGGGGTGTGTGTGTGTGTGTGTGTGTGTGTGTGTGTTTTAAATACGTAAATAAACTGAGAGTGTTTGTTGTCCTGCTTTTGCAGCAAGAAGGTATTTTGGTAACTGTTTATTTTGAATCAACACATCATAGGGCAGCCGAACTGCATCATCAGGGCTGCAGAGAGCAAATAGGATGTTCGAGCTCAGTCAGCAGGAGGACATCGACGTAACTTTAGAAAGAGGTTCTCTTTTCATTTTGCCAATGTTTTCAAGGTCCTTTCCCTCCCTCTTTTAAAAACAATGATATTTCTGTGCTCCGAGTAACAAAACTCAAAGCCGTGATATTAGCAATTCCCTTCAAGTCCATTGTTCCCTGCTCCCTTAGAGAAAAGATAAGTCAGTTGCGAGCAAAACATGTGGTACAGGAACTCAGCCTCCGGCTTGCATCCCCCTGGCGAGGGATGGTGCACCGACCCAAGGCTCCACTTCTCCCCTGCCTCCCCTGCTTGCAGCCCTTTATGCCGGCAGGTGCACGGAGGAGCATTCCTGCAGCCGCAGCCACCGCCCACGCTTCTGTGGAGACCCTCCCGCATCCCCTTGCCACTGCAAGAGTCTCCTTGTGCCCAGACTGGAAGCCCTTTGCGTCGGCAGAGTAGCACAGAGAGCCTTTGTGGAAGCAGCTTTTCAGACTACAGCTTTACAAAGCCAAAGGTGGAGCCTTTGGGGCAGTTTGGTGGAGCACAGCGGAGTCCTGGAGCACGACAGGGGCTGTTGGAAATACTTTGCTGCAACCTCCCGGCGTACAGCACCAAGCACCAGGACCAAAGTCATTGGGCAACGCTGCAGCACCCGAATAACACCCAGCACCTCGTGGCAGGAAACCCAGATCCTGACACAAACTCTTCAGAGGTACCGCCAGAAAGTACTGAAGCAGCCGTCGCTGAAGTTTTGTATCGTTATCATCTAAACGTTTCTGGTTCTGTCTTTCCTGCTCACAGCCAGGTGGTTGCTCCCAGCTCCGGGCCACAAGATGCTTTTTCCTGTGGTGTTATTTATTAGGTACTTTTGATATATCCTGCAACCACAATAAAAGAATGTACCGCTACTGAAAATACAAACTGGGAAAACAAATCATCCCAGAATACAGTCTACACAAAGGTTGTTAAACTATGGACTGAGTTAATTAGCAGCTAATAAAAGACTAAATTCTTCCATTAGCTATTCCGGTATGTGAGATGCGCTGATTTCATTGGGGGCCATTTGCATCTGTGGGCACGAGGCCATATTTACTGTGGTAACCATGAATGCAAATCACACAACCGGGGCTTGCCGCAGCTGGGATGGGGACAAGGATGGGGACAGGGTGGCAGAACCGCACAGCCGTACAGCTTCACATGCCACGCTGGTGCAACTGTGGCTCAGGAAGGCCACAACCACCCCCATCCCTCCCAGCCACCTTCCCCAGCCCAGGAAATCCAGCCCATGTCCGGGGGTCAGTCCCACCGCCGGGAGCGTGACTGCCTGTTTCAAGTACGGAAATTGGAGCTGGACTCCCTCCTATCTCCCTTCCTTCCATAGAAATTGTTGATGTTTCCAGATCTGAATCACTGGTCACATCCTTTATAAATGTGAGTCACTGTCGTACTACTGCCTGTGGGCTTGTTCAACCAGCTACACCCCTTGTATTCTCCAAAACAGCCCAAATATTTCAGCAGGAGTTAAATTCCTCTTCCCTGGAATGTGTGTGCAGGTGCTTTATCTGGTGCGGCTACCAGGTGGCTTCCCCGGCACCAAGAGGTGACCAGGGGTGTTTATTTGCACAGCACGAGCCCAGCTCTGCTAGATGAGTGGTGCAAAGGGCCAGCAGTGCCCGTGGAAATCCAGGCCATCACCCAGAGGGCTCCCAAGTGGCCCAAGACCCTCCTGGGCCACCCCCAGTGCTGCTTGGCCGCTGCATTTCCTTGTCTTTGTGGTTCATGTGAGAAAGGGGTGGCCCCTTCCAGCAAGGAGCTCTGTACGCTCCCCCCGGACCAGAACAGGCTTCGAAGTGCCACACAGATTTATGATGTCGAATGTTTTTTGTATTTTTTTTTTCCAAAGCTGCTTTTACACTGCCCAGATAAACTGATTACCTGCTGATGGGGAAGCGGGAAGAGCTGTTTATTGGGAACCACCAAAAAAAAGTTTTTCAGGGTCAGAAGAAACCAACCTCCCGCCCGATGGCCGCTCAGGCAGCTGTTCCTCCGACGGCGGCGTCTCCTCTGCATGCTGCCAGCACCCAGACCACGCTCCGCCACCCAGATGCCGCTGGATGAAAACAAAGTTTTACGTCGTCAGATGACGCTGCGGCTACACACTGTGGCGTGACGATGGCAGTCGGCTGCTTTAGTAAAGGCAGCTTATGTGGCAGGCGAAACCTGTCCATGGCAAACTTTCGGATGCAGTATATTGGTTTAAAAATTTGTGTGTGACAACGGGGAATATTACACAAGTGACTTGGCATACGGCTGTGGGAAGCGTATAGACGCTTAAATGGGATTTCAGCAAGGCATCTTCATCCACTTTTAAAACCCCCACGAGGCACCTAACGGTAAGTCTTTTGGCACAGAAATCCCTTGATAAAACCCCAAACGCCAGCCCAAGACAAACTGTACTCGGAGTATCAGAGTTCGACTGGTGAAAACGGTGTGTAACCGTAACAGGGCCGTCCTGACAGTGCCGCAAGGAGACCATTTGGGAAGAGAGTGGGCCCTGAGCAGCGCGAGTCTTGATTCAAAGGGCATGACAAAGCTCTCCCGCTGCTACCAGCATCGTGCCATCTGGCATTGGCCTGCAGCCACCTCTGGGGTGCTCCATAGGACCTGGCCACTGAAAACAGGACGTGAAGAATAACAACTCCGGTTGGGAGGCAAAATGTTATTAAATCAATTGGCACAGTCCGGCATGCAGTAAGGAGACCCTGCAAACTGCACCGGGGGTTTTAGACTGGCAACTTTTGCTGGGGGGAGCATGACTCATCTTTGTCCCTCCACCATCCCACCTCACCTGCTTCTCCAACTCTGCCCACGTGCCGCAACCCAGCCACGTGGGGCAGGTGTTGCTGCTGGGCCTCCGCAGCCCTCGTGGACACATGCCATCGCTGTGGCTCTTCCCTACTCCGCTGGGGTGCCCCCCCCCCCCAAACCCAGAGCCTCTCAAGCAGAACAGACTAGCACCTGACACTGCTGAATTTAACAAAGAGAATAAAGGAAGCAATACTAAAGCATTTAGCCACTTCTTAACTTTACACGGTAATTGTAAAAAAAAAAATCCCAAACCACCTGATTATACTCATGGTCTAAAAGGGGGAAACTGAGGCACAATAATGGCAACTCCCATTTCTGAGCCCCACAGGGCTGCACAGGCACCAAAGGAAAAAGCAACCCCTCTTCTGCACATCGTAGAGGGGGGATTTGGCTTGGACTGTAACTTGTTGCAGTGTCCAGGCTTTCGGTACAGCCCACAGCTCAAACACGGATGGGAAAGCACTACAGAAGTGCCAGCACTCGGAAAAAGGATGCAAACCCGCCAGCCCCTTCCTCACAAAAGCTCTGAAAATAAGTCTCTAAGCCAAGCACTCAACCACTGCTTCTCCTTCCAGCATATAATGCTTTAAAAGATGTTAGTACAAGTACATCATCAGTATTCTCTATGCATTAATTCCGAAGTGCTTGGATTAAAATACAGTCTACAATTGGTAGGGTGGGTGGGTGCCAGACTAAGGATTGGATGGAAGATTTTCACTGTAAAGCAAGCAACTGATCAATTGATCAATGACTGATCAATCCCTTTTAACTATCTATCTGGTTCTGAACAGAATGATTTCCTCCTTTCTCTGTTTTTTTCTCTTTTTTCCATGTCTCTTTAATCTATAAACGCAGTTGATGGCCTCGGTCCTGTGCTCAGATAGTTCTGGACTCACAGGGGACACAGGATGGAGACCAAATAAGCAGAAAACAGGTTATTTTATAAGAAGCCAAGCCCCTCCTCACTTTTGGGAAGCCATGCTCTGAATCTGACAGTCTTTTTGCAGTGTTAAGTCCCTGCCACCAGCCCCCCCTGTGCTGGGAAGCGGTCCCTTCTCCCCTGGCCCCCTCCCCAGGGAATCCCTCCGTTCCTCTCTGCAGGGTGCTTTTGTTTACACTTCTAAACACTCGGCCACTTTCTTGGCAGAAACCCTTCCCGGTGCCACCTGGCCGCTTTTCCATCTCCCAGGAAGTTTTGCAGTGACCTGTGACACAGCCAAGAATGTGGCTTGGACACAGGGGGGGACACGGGGACATCTGACAATGTGCTGTCTGCTCCCGTCCCCCCCGCTGACCCCAGCCTCCCCACACTCCCATCCAGCCGCACACACATCCAGCCACTCACATCAGCAGTGAGTCAGAAACAAAGAAGAAAAACCCTCGTGGGCTGCGATTCGCCCTTTATTGTGAACTCCAGACGTCATACGCGCACGGCTATAGATGGAGCTCGGGAGCCCAGGCCAGCCCAGTGCAAGCCCACAAGAGCTCAGTGATGGTGGTGGTGGTGCCGGTTGGTGGGGGGGGATGCTGTGTCTGTGTGGCTAAGGATGTATTACAGAGGCGGGCTGGTCTTAATGTAACTAGAGAGCTTCTGTAATCTACAAAGGGTGAAGACTGAGAGGGAGTAAGAGGAGGTACCCTGTGTATTTCCCAGCCACACTCTCCCCAGGAGGAGGCCGCCGGCAGCCCCTCTCTGATCCCCCCCCCCCCCTCCCCATCTCCCTCCGGCACAGCACACCAAGGAATGATGAAAAAAAATAATTCGGCAAAAAGGGTGAGTCAAATCGGTTCTTCTCTGGGGCACGGTGGGGTGAGGGAGGCTCCCGGATGTTTTGGGGAGGGGGGTTTGTCTCTTGATTTCCAGTTGTTTGCTTTGCCTCTGCTCCCCCCACCCTTGCCTTGCAAAAAAAACCCACCCAACCCCAACCAGATCAAAACAAAACCAAACCCAGCACCCTTCTCTCCAACTGCCCAGCGCCTCTCCTTCCTCTTGAATTCACCAGGAGATACTATGTGCCGTTTAGTGCAGAGCAATGTAGGCAGGCAGTTTTCATTTTTGAGCACAAGGAAACGATAAAATACGGAGACACCATCTATCTGGCGCTGTGTCTGCTCTGTGCCGTATGTGTGTGTCTGCTGTGCTGAGATCTTATCACTGTCTGTGAAGAAATCTCAAATGCAAACCCATACATAGCTTTCACCTCGAGGATTAATTGTTCATAAAAGGCTCAGAAATGCAATTTTCACTGAAAAAAAAAAAATAAATCAGCTAGTTTAAATTCTCTCCAGCACCCTCCTCTTCCTCTTTGCATGGGCAAATGCACATCACATGAGGCGAATATAACATAAAGCCTTTCTTATATAATGCATGGAGTGAATCCCTGCCTGCGATTTTTGCATCGTCCTCTCGGCATTATTGTTGTTGCTTCATGTCTGCAGCAGAAAAATCTATGTAGAGTGAATCAGGCAAAGTACCTCGGTCCCGGCTTCAGTGGAGAGAGGGGCCGGAGAGAGGGGGAGGCGAAAGTTGGGCAAAGAGGGAGGGGGGGAGAAGAGGAGTGTAAAACCAAGAATAATACCATTTTCCCCCATTTTCTTCCCTCTCTCTTTGTGTTAGGGGCAACAGGATGGAAACCAGCAATCTGTGCAGCCAGAGAAGGTCGGCTGGGTGCGGAAATTTTGCGGGAAAGGCATTTTTAGGGAAATCTGGAAAAACCGTTATGTGGTTTTGAAGGGAGATCAGCTTTACATCTCGGAGAAGGAGGTAGGATCAGTTTCATTTTCCTTTCCCATCCCCCCTTCCTCCCCTTTGCATATGAAAAGCGCACTCGGAGCAGCCCCAGCCTTTCCCCAGCGCCCCTCCATCGCCAGCCTGGGTTCAGGAGGTTTCTCAGGGGCTTCTCTTCTCCTGGAGAAACCTGCCCTGGGCTGGTGTGTCAGCTCCGACAGTGACTCTCTCAGACAGCTCGGGCTGGGAGACATTTTCCCTGCGCTGGACACATGAAAGGATTCACTTAGCGAGAGTTAAACCCCTCATCCTTCTTTCCGCCGCGGTGAAACGGCAATGCCAGCTTCCTTCTGTGCCTGTCCTCTGTCATTAAGTTCGACAGTGGTCTTGTTCCCAGCTGCTGCACCGCTCTATTTGGAAATAACTCTGGTCTCCCAACTGGAATCGAGCCATTTATGGGTCCCCTATCTCTTCTATTTTTCTTCCCCCTGAACCTGCAAGAGCACAACGGGGAAATTTAACCAGGGATTCAACACCTTGTTGAGAAAGGTATCCCCTCTCCTCCTCCCTCATCTCCGCTCAGTGTCGGCTGAGGTTTGGGGTTTAATGGAGTATTTACATTCGACTTAATTGGATGTGACTATCGGGCTGAGTGTTGCAGGCTCTGGCAGGCTGCGATCCGGCTGTCCTCGCACAGCCTCCCCCTTTAATTTTTCTCTTGATAAATTCATCAGGAAGAACTCCCCAGGCAACAGCACTCCTCCCTCCGATTACCCTTTAAAAACTCATCGTTAGCGCTAGCGAGAGTTGTGCCCACAACAAGAGGCACAGAGGCTTGTTTGAGTCAGGCTGGTGTTAGGATAGGGCGTTTGGGGTAAAAATCACAGATCTGGGGCTGGGTCTCGGTGGGTTTCCTCCCATAAGTGGAAGTTAGTCCCCGATGGGCACGGCAGGGCGGTCTGTAGCTCAGACGCGTGGCTACCTGGCCCTGCTGTATCAGTCTAGGATCTGGAGAGGTAATATCATCCAGAGTACCAAGCATAATTTGATTTAGAAGCTAACTGAATCACGGGGCATGGCGAAGTGCAGATGGATCAAGGGTTATTAGAGCATGGAAATAGCCTAAAAGTGGACCGAAAGGCCAGGTCGTGCTTAGCTGTGTGTTGGCATTTCCCAGCTCGCTCCCATTGATCCCTCGGCTGCTCCAGAACTGGAGAGAGACACAGGCAGGGAGTAAATGTTGCCTGCAGACTGGGGCTCCGTGCCTTAGAAAGGCTCAGGTGAAGAGCCATAATAAGAGGAAGATTAGAGACCGTAGACAACACCAGCGGTAATTAGACACCAAACCTAGGATGAATTTATAGATGCATTTATGGATGGGAAGAGTTACATGGAAAGCTGGATGTGAGAGGGACACAGCAAGGGGTACAAATCTCCTTTCATTTATGGTTCTTCCAAATTTTCCAGTAGTAAGGCAGACTGTATGGTGCGTATTTCTCAACAGCGGGCCTGCTTGTCTTGCATGACTCTTACAAGCAGCTCACATACCTCTGGGGCCACAGATCAGAGTTTAGAAACTGCCAGACAGACAGATTACATGGCTGGAAGGATTTTACCTGCTGCCTCGTGTTCTACCGGACTGGGTCAATAGCTCTCCTGTGCTGGGGCCCCAGTTCGAGGCAGCACTGAAACATGTGCTTGAGCAGAAACATATGCTTAAACCCAGTTCACAGGGATCAAACTGGAGCTTGTACTTCTTGAGCCAGGACCTGGAAGAAGGAGGAACCATGATCAAGTTCAAATGACAGGGGAGCTGCCTGCTTGGATCAGACTGTATCAACTGTGCCAACAGAGTTGGAACTGCTGGGAAGGGATTGGGAATGGTCCCTGCTGGGAAAGGATTGGGAATAGACTGGACTAGGCAGCTCTGGAATGGCAAATTCACTGCAGGCTGGGCAGATGTGTCAGCAGGATGCTCTATGGTCCTTTGAGCAGGTGTGAAGGCACAGTATCACCGATGGGCCTGAGTAACACTGAAATTCAGAGCTGAGTTAGCAGGGAGGCTTTGGGGGCACTCAGAGACAGGAACTTTTTGGGGTCCCTCTCACCAAGCCACCTTTCAGTGGGAGAAGGAGTCGTACCGGTGGGTAGAGGGAGAAACCTGGCCCTGCCGAAGCAAAGGCAGAGTCAGGCGGCCGGGACTGTCCCCCCGTGTCTCCACAGGACGGGAGGTCTGGCTGCCACCCAGGCTGCACTGACCACCCGAGCCCACCAGATGCTTTCTGCCGGAGCGAGGACCTCCTCAGAGCAGATCCGCTAGGGAGAGGGCACTTCCAGAGAGCTGCTATTCAGTGCCCGTAAACCCTGAGCAACCTCTGGGAGTACCGGCTGCAGGTACACTGGGGTGCCCGCATCCCCCACGGCTGGGCTCCACGCTGGCAAACTCCTCCAGGGCTGGAGGAGCTGCCCCACTTGGGGGATCCTCCCAGACCCTCCGTCTGCAGCCCAGACCTGCACAGCAGCTCTCTGGGACAGCAAAGCCACGCTGTGTGGCACAATACACTCCCTTCAGCAGGGTGTGAACCCTCCCTTTGATGGGTTCTCTGGATCTTGCCTGGGAAAACAAGAGTGTTTTCCAAAATCCTGGCCACCCTGAAGCCACCAGCTGGACTGCTACTGGCTGCAGTGCCACTGGGATGTCCCGGACCCCCAGTGCTGCCGGGTGGGTGGTTATGTCTCTCTCTGCTATCCCAGCTGTTTGAAACCTGGAGAATAAACCAACAGCAAAGGCTCTACTTGGCTAAGGAGCAGGAAATTAATAATTTGTAATACAGGAATCAACACCAGTGAAGATGTGCAGGAAAAAGATGTCTGTCTGTCCCTCTCTCCCCAATACGTCTGGGTAGCTACTGCTTAGATATCTGTGTCCAAGGGGGACGAGGCTGGCTGGGGGGCCACGCGGGCGCTAGTTCTGAACAAGGAGCACTTGTGTTTGTTTCAGGGAGCATGCGTGTATTTCTTGACAGGGGAAAAAAAACGCTAATGCGTGTGCAACTGAAGCAGCGCTGTGGCTCTACGTGTATGAATACTCGCCGTGTGAAAGACCATAAATAACACACAGCAGTGACTGCCTGTCTTTATATGGAAGAATCTGTGGTTGTGTAGAAATGTGGTTACAGAGGTAACATCTGGCTGGCTGCGTGTGCACTGAAGTGACTCTGTGTGCCTGCAGGACTGAAGAATACGCCTGTGTCACTGGGTCCGGTATCTCCGGGTATCTCAGTACACGAGGTGGCTCCAGCCCCCCTGGTGCGTGGCACACTGCGCTGCCTGTCTGGGGGAGCGCACTTGTGTGCACCTGTGCGGACGGAGGGCACGCGCGTGGGGGGACTGCCTGTTGCTGCGCGTTCCCAAGACTTTCTGTCCAAAGACGGACGGGTCTTCCAACACACAGCGCAGGGTGGTGGTACTGACTGGACCTCTACTCCTTAGCAAAGCCTTCCCATACCAGCCAGGTCTAAGATCTGCCTCGGGGAGCCCCGTAGCCAGCACTCCCTCCTGTCCACAGGACACTTAATGCATTTCCGAGCTCTGCTCCCGGAGCACGAGGCTCCCTCTCCATCTCGCTTTCCTGGCAGCAGGTGCCCGCAGCTCCCGCAAATAGCTTAATAAATTGGGATTTGTCAAGCACAACAGGATGGAGCCCTCTTTTGTTTTTTCACACACCAGATTATGCCCAGTGGAGAAAATGGAGCCACTGCTGGGTTGTGCTGATGAGTTGTGTGAGAGGCTCTTCACAAGTGGAGAGGAGAAAAACCTCTCCACTTCTGCACCCCCGCCACTGCCGGTGCAGCTGCTGGGGCAGGCGCTGGATGCAGCCAGAGAGAGAATTAACTAGTGGAGACCCTGAGGAGATGTGAGCAGAAAACTCTAGTGGAAACGGCCACTAGACAGATTCAATCTCAGCCTGATTCTTGCAGTGACGGGAGAGGAAACTCAACTGTCTGTTTCTCTAAAAGATCAGCGTCCTCCTCTGCTATAAATTAGTTTTGCTCTATCAAAGCTATCGGAGCAACGTGGATCTGGTGGATGGAGCTTACGATTTAACTCTCAGATTAACCTTGGTGTTTCTTGTCAGCTTCTCTTAAGCTCAGCAGCTGCTCTAGGACAGAAGGCAGGTTGGTTAGCAGGTAAAGCCGGGCTCCTGGCCTCTCCCCGTCAGCTCACAGCACCGCAGCAAAAGGGGTTAATCACCAGGACTATCCTCAGCTCTGCCACGCACTCACTAAATGAATTCAAACCAGACATTTATTTACTTTTGCCTGAATTTCTCCATCTGGAAAGCAGGGCTAATAATACTCATCTCCCTAAGGCACAAGGTGCCTAGGAAGGGGGAATTGTCTGTCACTGTGAGATCCCTTGGGAGAGATGTCAGCTCAGGGCAGGTAATGATGTTGCACAAAGACAACGTGGAGCAGTGAAACTGCTCGGAGCTGAGCAGCGGTCTGACGTCTGGAAAGGCTGAATAGATAGCTTTCCAAAAGGCTAACTCCCCCAGGCAGAGTCAGACTACCAAAATCCCATCAATATCCACACTGATTCCTGCGGGGAGTCTGTGCACTTGTTCAGTTGCCTACCTAGAGCTGGGCTTGCAGGTTAGAGACTAGCCCTGATGTGTTTATTTTTGTTAGGAGGAGATGTGGATGTCTGATGGAAGCCAGGGCTTCCTCCCTGGCAGAAACCAAGTCTGTAAGGAGAGGAAATGTATTTTATCAGATCAGTTGATACACCTGGAAAACGCAAACAGGGCTTCTGAGTTACGTGCTTTTATCAGGGCATCAACCTTTGGAAGCTTTGGTCTTCCAAAAGACCAGGTTAGAACTTGGTCTAACACCTAGAAGCTTTTGCTCTTCGAACCATGCACCAAAATGGTAGCTGAGGCTTACAGACCTCCTTCAGCCCGGGGCCCTGAGCCTGCAGAGATCTGTACCCCTGCTGCAAGCCGAATTCGGTGAACTTATGCAAAAAAAACCTTCATTATTTAGCATTTGGTCATCAGCCAAAAAAAGCGTCCAAGGCAGAAACACAGAAGACGATGTGCTGAAGTGAGCTAAGCTCCTGCTAAGCGAAAGAACACCTTCTCAGTATCATTTCTGCATTCTTTCCCCTTGCTCTCCTCCACACTGGTTCCCTCCCCCCCGCCTCCTGCAAATTTCTGGTAATTGTTCTCTTGTTTCTAGCCCAGCTTTGTCATTGCTTTGCACTTGGGAATAGCAGTCAGACTAACGCAGACACAGCTGGGCTCCTACCACTTCCTATCAGGAAGCCCAGGGCTGTCCAGACAGCATGAACGGACTCTGCGATGACGAGATGTTAATGAGGAAACGCTTCTTGGGGCTTTCTTAAGCCTTTTCTTGTTTGCTACCGAAAGCATCGCCACAATTAGCACAAGAGCACTTGAAAAGTATCTGTTCTCGCTCCTCGTTTGTTACAGCACCATCACACGCTGCACAGCTCGCTCTCTGCCTGGGAGGGGTGCATGTGCGCGCATCTGTGGTCACATTCGAGGTAGCGTCTGGAGTTCACATACATGGTTCACGTGTGGGACGGAACCTGCAAAGCACTTGCGGTGTTTCCACACACGTGCTGCTCACACGCTTGGTACTGACGACGCTTCGTGGCACGCATTTAGCACGTGGTGAACAACTCTGTGTACGGGGTGGTTGTGTTTTCCGGCTCCGTGTTACATCTGCGGTTGGTAGGTGAGGAAAATACGTTGGTGTCCAGCACGTTCGGCATGCACAAGGTGTTGATCAGAGCTGTGCGATTACAGATGTGGTTACGGGCGGTGGTTGCGCTAGGTGTTCAAACCCTTGGCTTTCAGCTACACAGGAACAGTCTGTGACTGCCTGGCTGGCACCTGCAGTCCCTTGCGTACCTCTCCTGCTCTTGCTCTTTTAAGCTATCCTTTTCCCTTCCACCTTCCTTCTCCTGTTTGGCCAAGCTCTGTTCTACACTTTGGAGAGGAAGGTGAAAAGTTTCAGGGGTTGTTTATGTCCCAGTGGCACCGTCTTGCACAGTCAGAGAAAGGGTTGAAGAACACCAAGGTAGAAAAAACACAGCCTGACGCCCTCTCTGCAGCAGAGGCAGCTTGTGAGCTGAGGCAGCACAACCTGGGGATTCCAGGGCCGCGCTGGGATGTGACATTGCTGGTTCTCTTCAGGAGCCTGCCGATTCCGAGGGATGTGTGTTTCTGGTAGCCCTGGCTGATGACTCTTCGGGGCAACGGACTGGAGTAGACAGCAGCTCTCTGCCACCAGCCCCTCGCTAGCTCAGGGCAGCGATCGGGATGTGAAAAGGCCTGGAAGGTGACACTCGTGCCGTTGAGCTACCGAGTTCATGGTGCAGCTCCCACTTGGGATGCTGGTGTGCAGATGGGAGGCAGTCTCTTGGACTGCTGCCACTCCTATCCTACCCAGGTCCAGAGGCTCTGGCTGAAACCAGAGTCCTGCCGTGCCAGTGACTGCACAAACACACTATCTCTATCCCTGTCTTCGCTCTGCACGTGCACTTTGTACTAAAGAAGGAGAAAGTGGACTGTCTGCAGTGTCCCCCTGGACGTGGGCCATTTCACCCTCCTTTCACAGCGTTTTGCAGGCCTCTCTTACTGTAACACCTGAAACCCTCCCAACGCTCCCTGTATTTCTTCTTCTACTTCCCTTGCAGAGCCAGAACCGCTCAGCTACTTCCCTTGTGCAGCCAGGGCACTGAGAACAAGGAGCCAGTGACAGGCCAGGCCCTTACGCTCAGGTCTCCCCCATCACCTGCCAGTCCCCCAACCAGTGCTGCTCCCTGGCACTGCCAGAGCCGGTGCTGCACACATGCGTGGGCTCCTCTCTCAGCCACAGCCTGGTCTGAGCTAAGCTCTGCAGAAACTTCTGTTCCTTGCTGGATGGTAGGACTTGAGGAAGTGAAACTTTGAGCTCAGCTTGAGAGGGGAACACGCTGGCTGATGCTGTCCCCAAAACTGCCCGTGTTTGGATATTCAGCTTTGCTGAGAATCTGTAAGTTTTTTGTCGCATACGCCCTGAGCCACGTTACGACCTCTTGAACGTCCTGTGGATACTTTACACTTGGTGTCTTGTGATTTCCTGTACCTTCCGCATTTGCTTTGAGCATGTCACATCTCAGCAGGGGAACTGCTCAGGCAAATCGCCACCAAGCAAACCTAAGGAAAACCACAGAACTCTGCCTGGGGACCGAGGGACTGCCCTTCCCCTTCGCTCCTGCCTTGGCCCCAAAACACAGCCCCGATCTGAATCAAGCAGGTTTGGAGCTGTTGCAGGTGACAGCTTGATGAGGGAGGAAATTTTAACTCTCCGTCAGCAAGACACCCAAGGGGCAGAGAATTTAAACCACGTTAGGGATCCTTCTGCTGCCAGAACGCTGTGAAGAAGTATTCATGCAGGAGAAAACAGACCTTTGGGAGTGTGATTAGCTGCAAGGCTGGACAGAAGCCCTACAAACCTTTGTGAGATGGTACCTTGGGTAGCACGGCTGATGTTCTGACCCCCTACGTGTCCACAGGACTGCCCCGTCCCACAGGCACAGGGAGTGCCGTGGTGGCTGGCATCCCTCCGGGCTGACCCTGCTGGGGCAGCAGCTGTGGGGGTGAGGCGTGTGAGGAATGCAGCTCCCCTCCTTGAACTTTAGCAACGCGCCAGCAATGTCAGCCTCAGCACATCTCGCCGCTGACTGCAGGCCCAGATTAGCTGGTGGCTGCGTGGCTGGCTGCTGCGTAGCTACACCCTGAGCAGCGGCAGCTGCTGTTGCGGGTGCAGGGACTGTGTGGTCTAATGGCCCCAGGGTCTAACGTGCCCCGCTTTAGGAACCCACCTTTGTTTTAGGTGATGGGGGACACTTCAGGTTCCTTCTCCGTGCCTCAGTTTCCCTTCCCTCGCCTGGCCTACTGGCCAAGTGCGGAAGGCATGCACGGAGCATGGGGAGGAGCCAGGTTGAACCCCAGGACAAGAAATTGTTTAGTCTGCCTAGAGCAGGTACAATACGGATAGCAAAGCCAGCAGACGGCCATGGCAGCAATTGCTGGGATTTATTTACCTTAATCCTTTCAATCCAGAGCTTCCCCGCAGGGCAAGGAGTGCAGGACCTACATGCCCATGAGGCTCTGAGATCCATCGGCTCGCTGCATGCCAGGCAATCAGCAGCTGTGAGGAAGGAAAGACCTGCTGGCCACCTCCCAGCTAGGAATGATTTTGCCAAAATCAACCATCCAGGCCTCTCTCTTCCTAGCACTTTAAGCCAAGCGGTCCCTGATTCCTCTCAGCTTCAAACTACGGTGTGGGAGACCTTAAGAAAAGCTGGTGAAAGCAGAAGGATCCAAAAAATACCCACATCTGCAGAGCCCCAGCTGCTTCACAGGCAGGTGTGCAAACCCGTGCAGTGGACGGGAGAGAAAATGCTGCTCCAGACAGGGAAGCTTTTTCTTGGCTCCCTAAAAGAAGCTGTGGAAAAGAGGAACCGTCAGGCCCTGGAGAGCCTGTTGAAGCCATCTTCCCTGCAAGTTAGAGAGCAAGGGACCAACTGTCTGGGCATGGGGAACCAGACTGAAGACTATTGAGAGGAGATGCTCAGCCTTTCCCACAATTCAAACCTGTCTTAAAGAGTTTCATGTTTGGCACCTGAGACTAAAAATCACCGCTCACTTTCAAAAATCTGTGTTCAATCTATATCCAGCAAAGAAGAAGAAAACAAACGAGCAAACATAATGGTCATAGTAAATCTCCATCACGAGGATCAGCGCCTCAGCCACAGAGCACCCTGGGTGCATGACAAGCTGCGGTAGGTCACCCTGGCATAAATGAAGATCAATGCTGCTGTGCTGCCCGTGCCATTCCCCTTACAAATCACACCAGGTGACTGAGAAATCACACTTCATTCCCTCCTACTAAGAACTGACACTGAGGCTACTTCCTCCCAAAGGTCTCCAAAACGTTATCCAAAGACCTGTGCGTTGCCAAATTCTTTGCTGGTGAAACCTGAAAGCTTTTATTTATTTGCGTGGCTCCAATCTCACTGAAAACGTGAGATGAGTAGAGACACCCTGCAGGTTTGTCACCCACCCCCTACCGATATAGGTGACCAGGATTTAGGCTTCACCGACGATGCGGTTCCAGCAGTTTTGTGGGTCTGTAGGGGTTGCCTTTTTATTTTTTACAGAGGATGGGCTCATGACTGTCCTTATCCTCTGCACTCATCCTCTCCTGTCTCTGAGGTTGCTCTGTTCTGCAATTCATGCCCATCACCTCCCTCTTTCCGGCCTCAGTGGCCTCCCACAAAGGACAGAAGAGCTGGCTGGTACTTTTGAAGTTTGCCTTTCACCTTCCTTCTCTCTAGTTTCACTGTTTGCACACTGAATGCTCTGTTATTTTGCTCTGCTGCTTACTTCTCAGCCTGTATGTCTCAGCGCAGGAGAGAGGGGGGAAATCAGTTGGCACTGCCCCTTGCGAGACAAGACTGCCGTCCTTCCCATGCCCCATGGAATCTGCCGCTGCATCACCGCAGCGGAGCCCGTTTCAGGCTGATGCTGAGACCTCTTCCCACCACGAAGGCAGAACAAAGCCACGTTCAAATGACTAAATTACAGCCCCCTTCACTTTATGGCCTCATTATACTACCAAGGCTGTGTACAAGAGGGAATCAATTCAAAGTGAGCACAAACCTGCCTTGCCTCCCTGTGCTGCGGCTCTGGCTGAAGGGCAGACATACCCTTAGGCACCTGGCTCACTCTAGCCCACATCCTTCACAGCGTGCACCCACCCCTCCAAAAATACCTGTGGGGGGCTGAACCTGCCCACTTTGTCCGAAACTTAGAAATGGGACCCCAGCATCATCCTTTTAAAGTAAAAAAATGTAGCTTTTTCTCAGCCTTTAAGCGTTTTATAACTGGTCTACACATGGGTACAGCACTTTGGTGAAAGTGATGTACCAGCTGCACAGCAGGGCCTCTTCTGAGTGTCTTTTGTAGACAAGTGCTGTGTTAGAGCCCTGGCACTTGGCAGCCCGAGCCTTCCAAAGGACTATGTACACCTTGCAGGGTGTTCATCTGAACCAACTCCACCCGTCCCGCCTGCAGCCTCCTGTAGAGATTCCTAGAGGCAAGATATTTGAGTCCCAGCTCCTGGGAGTTCACAGCGCAGGCTCTGCTGTCTGAGAAAGGAGGGAAGGGCTGGGGAAGTCCCAGTGACCTACATGAGCGAACATCTGGAGTAAGGAGTCCTGCCTCAGCCACTGGGCCACAGCTGGGGGCTCGGAGGGGATTGGCTTTTCCTGCTGCAAGTGAACAGGGCTGAATTCAGCCAAGATTCTTGGAAAGAGGTGGATTGTAGGATGGTGCTGGGAAGAGATAAAAGCTGATTAGAAATGCATGGGGAGGATATATAGATAGACATTATCTGTGAGAGACATTTCCATATCTGTTCGTAACAGCCCATACACAGTAGCTGTTACTTACAAGCAGAAATCAGCAATAGCTTCTGGGGCTTCCAGAGGAGCTGTGCATGGTGACCGCCTCCTAGTTCTTGAAAACAAACTCAGGGCACAGAAGGAAAAAGGACAGAGGAGGAACTGCAGTCATTATGCAAGGCCAGATGGTCAGTTTATCTGTGTCTCTGGTTAGAAAGCCGGTTACAGCGTTTCAATCAGCCTCTTTGTTGAAATTCTATTGAAAACATCAGGGGGAATTCCTTCAGTGCTTCCCAAAACTAGGGAAGAAACCTACTAAATGGGGTGGAGTCCTTTCAAGAAATCCAAGAGCTAAGACCTCATCACCGTCTGCCTTTCTGGCACCTGAGTTACTCAACACTGCAGTTCCCAGCCCCTAATGACCCTGGCTGGAGCAGGATCAAGCAGATTGACACGGATTTGTGCCTGCCACTGTTCTGCCCTCAGTGGACACGCAAACCCAAGTTCTCTCCCACCCCAGTTACCAGCATTCCTCCTGTTTACCATGGGAAGAGCAGAGCTGCCCTGCCACAGGAGCGGGGGGTGAGGACAGTGCATTAATGAGAGGAGAGAAAAGGAAGACCATGAAAACTAAAGGGGGCCAGGCAGAAGACAGGCTGCGCGTTCTCT
Source organism: Falco peregrinus (assembly GCF_023634155.1). Classification (NCBI taxonomy): domain Eukaryota; kingdom Metazoa; phylum Chordata; class Aves; order Falconiformes; family Falconidae; genus Falco; species Falco peregrinus. The sequence continues at coordinate 5,132,049 of NC_073740.1, read as the reverse complement.
TCTTCGCTCCAAGAGTCCCCCGAGTGACGGTACCTTCAGGTCAGGGCTCTGTCTGTCATGGGACAGCACCAAGAACCTTGGCTTCCTCCCCAGCTCAGCCACAGCCCTCGCGACCCTGTACAGGTCCCACCTTTAATTTAAGCCTCTGCACTATTTATCTGTAGCTGCGTGCCTGTCACACCGCGGCTAATACAGAAAGCGTTGGGGAATAGACCCTAGAGAAAGTGAGATCTTGTAAAAGCTGCAAAGAGGCCACTCGATGACTCTCTAAAGGACAACCACGAAGTGCTTCTGTTAGCGAACACTAAGCCCTGGTGCTCTCTTCCTTCTTGAAACCTTCCATGAATCCCCTGGCTGCTGGTGGTCTCTGGAGGCCTGGCCAGCCACCCAGCAGTGGAAGCCTGGCAAGCAGGTGCCAGAACAGGATCCATGAGCTGGGCAGCCCCCCGTGCCTGGGTGAATTCTGCCCACAGCCCCTTCCCAAGGGACGAGGCTCAGCAGCGGGGGAGAGCAGCACACGCATCGTGTCAGTAATCTGGGACTGGATGTGCTGCAGCCACCCCCCAAATCAGCTGTCAGCACAGGTTTCAGTAATACCACTAGGTTAAAAATAGGAAGTGCTAATCTTTATCCCTCAAACTTTTGTTATGCTGTCTCCAGAAAAGCAACAAGCGCTAATATGCTTGCCCCCTTTAATCAGCAGATGAAAGTCCACCTCCTCCCAGCATCTCCACCTCCGCGTGAACCTCCTCCTAGCAGGCAAGGTCCTCTCCTTGCTGCTGGAGTAAATCCTGTTCATTTTGAGGCTCCACAAGCATAAACACTGTGTCTGATCACACTTGCATGTACTAGCCCCAGTAACTTTGGGGGTAGGAGAGGCAGTTAAGTCCCAAAGGAACCCATAGCAAAGCAGGAATTAACATAGGAGACCATGATTTTCAAGTTATCCTTCTAAACACATCCCCCTCATTCCAGAAGAGATTCCAGTCAGAACTATCGTGTTGAAAATCTCTGCTTCTCCTACCCAAAAGCAAGTGTAGCACTCCCCAGCTACCAATGCCATTACTGCATTTGTGTGTCTGATGCTGGAATATTCTCGCACAATGTTTCAGCGACCACGTAACACACCAGAGGCTCCAGCACACATCCTGCACACTCAACCCCCCCGTGCAGACGGCAGCTCCAGCCAGGCACCCTGCTGGCTTGGAGCAGCAGCAGCCCCATTACTACCTCACTGACATCTGCAAGGCTGTAATTTTGTTTTTGTTTTGCAGGTAAAAGATGAAAAAAACATACAGGAAATGTTTGACCTGAGTGACTATGAGAAATGTGAAGAGCTCAGGAAGTCCAAAAGCAGAAGCAAAAAGAACCACAGCAAATTTACCCTTGCCCACTCCAGACAGCCTGGAAACACGGTATGCTCTGCTCACAAGTGCGCAGTGAGCCCGTGACAGCCATCAGCTCTTGGTGGAGACCAGGCTGCCTCCGCTACCGACCGCAGGCCCGAGGGCTTGAGGCAGCAACGGGGGGTGAAACCGGGTAGGCTGAGTTGTGCAGGCTCCAGATTGAGCCTCGTGGTTTCAAATATACAAACACCCATTTACTGTGTCAGGACTGATAGTGACAGTGAGAGATGGAGCCAGGAGGGGTGTTTCGGTTGGGGGAGGACTCCGGTCTCTGGCGTACTAAGGACATGCGACCAAGCACATAGCTCTGGATCCGTTTACCTGAGAGTATTATGACTCTGGGAAAGGAAGGCATCAGAACATTTGCCAGGAGCAAGGACAAAGCATTTCTACTGCCACCACTCCTGGCAGCTGTGCTTTAGCTGACTGCACTCATTTATTCACAGGGGGAGGCAGGGAAGGGAGGGATGCTGATGGTCCTTGGGTCTGCTGTCCAGATTTGCACAGCATCAAAAGAGCTGCACAGGAATTTGTCCCAGGAGTACTTTCTGACCAGACGAAAGCTAAGAAGTGCCAGAATGGGGTCATTGCTACCTAGGGGCAGGACTGCCCATGAGGTCTCAGTTGCCGCTGCAAAAAGAGAGCCAGTCTCTAAAGACAAGCTGTCTCTGGCACGCACCCACCCCCAGCCACACACGTGAGCTGGATTTACACTATTCATTCTGACTTGTTTCAGTAGACCAGGCCTGCCCACCCCACACTTTGATAAGGATTGCATAACATATGAAACAAAAAAAGGGAAGAGAAAGGGAAAATGGAAAGCGGCTGCGCTGTCCCCAAGCGCCCTGAGCAAGCGAACAAAATGTTGTGGAGGCTAAAACTCATTTTGACTGAGTATCTAACTTAAAAAAACCCTAAGGATCCTGGATCCCCTGTAACTGCCGTATTTTCAGGACTGCTCTGCCCTCGCTGTGCATCTGACATATCAAAGCACAGAAAATCCGGCTCCTTCTGCAGGTACCTACTTAGCTGCTTGTCTAACAGACTCTTTCAAAAGTCTGAGGTGGCAACAGATAAATCGCATGTGAGCAGCAGATGCACAGAAAGGCTGTGTCATCGTTTGATGAGGGCAAAATCTAGGATAGTGTGTGGGAAGGCAAAGAGGGGGAAGGAGGAACTGCAGCCACCAGGGAAGTAAATATGGTACACAGCTTTTGGTTTGGAAAGCTGGGTACTGTGAGGAATCACGGTCTGCTTTGCAAAGGGCTGCCAAGAAGCAGAGAGGCCAGGTGCAGTGTGTGGCAGACCAGCACCGTTTTGCAGGACTGGAGGATCAGGTCTGCTTTGCATTTTCCCACTAAGGCGAGCCAGCTGTAACAGCCGTGTAGCTTCTCTGTGGGCAGGGACAGTGTGAAAGCATCTCTGTATGAGTTTGGTCACTGGCACTGACCTGAATTCCCTCTTTTGTAGGCACCAAATCTGATCTTCCTGGCTGTAAGTCCAGAAGAGAAGGAGTCCTGGATTAATGCCCTCAACTCTGCAATTACACGTGCTAAAAACCGCATCTTAGATGAGGTGAGCAGGACTCTGAGGGCTGGACCCAGGCTCTGTGGTCTCAACTTTAATCTTGGGTGAAGATTTTAGACTGCCGGCGACAGCAGCAGCCCCTCCTACCCTCTCCATTTCCTACCTAAAAGGAGCGCAGAGCCGTTGCGTTTTCGCGGGCTGCACTCAAACACAGCCGCCGGCACCTAGAGAGTGGGCTGGTCTGGTCTGGTCTGGGGTAGTTTGATCCTCCCAGCCTCGGGCTGAACACACAGCACTGATTGCAAAGCAAGAGCAAGGGTCCAAGGCTCTGCTCCCTGCCTGGCGCAGCCCAGCCCCAGTCAGATGCCTTCACCTCAGAGCCCAGCCTTGCCTCGCACAGGGATGGTGGGACTAAGGAATGGTTTCCCAGGGCTTTGGAGAGACTTTCCTCCTGTCTGCTGCTCCTGAGTGTGCTCATGTTTGCAAAGGAGCTTTAAGTAGTGCAACTGAATTAAGGTATTAACTGTAAACCAATATAGTCCCAGGCTATCTTCAGAGCACTCTAATAGCATGGCACCATCTGTCAGCCCCCCTCAGTCCATCTTCATCCCACCCACCCCTCCCCTCTCAGTCACCACCTCCAAGAGACAGGCCCATTTCCACTGCTGCGGTTGAAGGAAGGGCACAAACTGGGCATTTAAACTTTGCAGATCCTTTCCTACTGTCCAAGGGTCAAACCAGGAACGTTTAATTTTGCCTTCTCAGCACTGTGTGGCACATATATTTCTGTCAAGACAAGTCAGGTCCTCCATTTAGTGAAAAAAGAAGGGACAACCAGAGAGATGAGGCTTTGGTGTGCGCTGTGGGACAGCAATAGGACCCTGCAACAGTAAAGCCCTGCCTACTTGAGAATGCGTCCATACCAAGCGTAACTAGCATAGCTCCTACTGCTTCCAAAGCGGCAGCGTTATTGCTGCATGAAACTCCCAAAGTAACTACCACAATTATGCAAAGCAGCTTCTAGTAGAAAAAAAGAACAAAGCAACATCAATTCAGCCTCCTCCCAGAGACAAAGTGTACACTCACAAGCGCAGCTGAGCCGACAGAGGCCAGGTTTAGATCAGAACAAGCATTCCCACATAGTTCATTCCAGTGTGAATGATAATCACCTTGAGCAGGCTGTGCCCTTCGCTACCAGGGCTGCGATTTGAACGAGCGTTTCAACACTGCCTCACATTAATGCTTCATGACAACTATTCTTCGGCTTAGATCTGTCTCAGATCTATCTCATCCACATTCAACTTACCGCAATACAGGCGGCCCACTGCTGTGATGCTGTTTGTTCTCTTGGATGGCAGCACAAAAACCCTGTAGTGAAAGAAAACGAAGGTCAGACCATAGGAAAAGCTTTAGAGCAGAAAGCAGCATAGCAAACAATAGTATGGATTGCTTCAAGGAGAGTCTGCCACTGCAATCTTGACAAACAGATTCAACAGATAATTATCAGGAATGACCTAAGTAGATTGGATCCCATCAAGGCACAGAGGGGAGAGACCAGGGAAACGCTCGCGGACTCCTCGAACGCTGGATTCCCACAGCACGCTCCCTGCAGATCTCCTGTAAGCATGTAGATCAGTGACTCCCACCAGCACGCCCAGGACCAGTGATGGCCCTCGGGACCAGCATGTTGTCGACATGGTGCAGGCAGGTTTAAAAAAGCTATCGGTCTGTGTGTGCCTGGGCACACTCCCTAGGGAGGGCGTTACAAGCTGTAGCCATCCAGGCACCCCAGGTAGCCAGACTGTGCTCCTGGACAGCAACCCTGGCCCCGCTCGCAGCTGCAGCAGTCCAGCAAGGTAGCACGTGGGGAATGCATCACCTTCCTCGTTCCAGCTCAGCGCTAGGTCTGGTTCAGGTGGTGAGCACAGCTCACCTCCTGTTCAGCAAACATTTGCACTACAGAACTGCAAACTCTGTGTTTGAGTTCAGGGTTCACCGTTCGCAGCCCAAGCTGCTGCCTGACAGCCTTTAGCGAAGGATCCCAGCCCAGGGGTATGTGGGAGAAGTTCACCCTCAGCATACGGCCGGGTCACAAGATAAAGGGAATCCTGGAGGGACAAATGATCTGCCACAGTGCATCTGGCTGATCACAGCTACGGAAACTAGGAATGGCTCATACGTCCTATGCTCCCAGGTGTTCACTGGCCTTTGTCACCACTGTAGGTTACTGTCGAAGAGGACAGCTACCTCGCCCACCCAACGCGTGACAGAGCAAAAATACAGCATTCCCGACGCCCTCCAACACGGGGACATTTGATGGCTGTGGTACGTATAACAAATTCCGGGCACCTGTTTAGGTAAAATTCCCTTGTAACTATTTCTTTTATAAGTAAATGCAAGAAGACTTGATGTTTGAGCTCTGACCTGAACAGAAAATTGTCATTAAGACCCAGGGCTGTCCTGAGTCATCAGATCTAGTCCTCTGTTCTTGTAGACCATTGCGTTGTGCAAACCCTTTTGCAAAGTGGTTGCTTGCCATCACTCACACCCATTTTCCTGATGCTGAAAACGAAATGCTCCTTCAGGCTCCTGGTGGAGAATAGCTATCCAGCTGGGGAGCTCCGTCATGGGTTAGCACAGACAGCTGGTCCACGGCTGCTCAGCTCATCCACATCTCAGCTAGAGCCACAGACCCAGCATAGCTGGGGCTCTGTCACTAGGTCACACTTGCTAGTATTCCTGGTCCACTTCTGCATCCCCGCACAGGTGATGCGTATCTTTGGTGTAAGAGCCACTCAGAAGTAGCATGCAGCCATGCCTTTCTCTGTGGCAACACAGCTCTTCTTTGTTTCTTCAGGCATCTACCTCAACCTCTGATGGCATGCTGACACTCGACCTGATCCAGGAGGAAGACGCCTCTCCAGAAGATCACAGCACCTGTGAAGAGAGTTTCCGGGTGGATCTGGATAAGTCAGTGGCACATCTTACTGCTGGACGGCGCCGGTCAGATTCAGAGAACGTCAAGTCATCAGAGAAAGGCCGGACAGGGAGCCTCCCAAGACGGGAGGTGACCTCATGGGACAGAGCCGGGCAGCACAATGACTCCTTTGACAAAGGGACCATGTACACACCACAGGTCCCCAAAAAGCTCTCGCACTCAGAAAAGAATAAATGTGCCTCCATGGAAGAAATTCTGTCTCGACGGGACTCTTCCACGCACCGGGCGGTGCTGAGGAGGGGGCTGGAGGCTCATTTTGCCTCAGCAGAACCAGAGCAGCTGTCCCGGATACAAGAACTGGTTGCACTGAAACTGGAAAAAACTCAGGAACTGCTGACAGAGGTGAAGGGCTACGGAGAAGGCAAGAGAAAGACCAAGGATTCCACCACCAGCACCACCACCACCACCACCTCTTCCTCCTCCTCATCTTCCAAGTCGGACTCTGAAAGGATCCTGCAGGAATCTGAGAGGTTGCTGGGGGAGGCTTCCTCCACCTGGAGCCAAGCCAAGAGGGTGCTGCAGGAGATCAAAGAGTTGAGGGACCTGTACAAACAGTTTGAACTGCAGCAATCAGACTCAAAACCCAAACAGAGCTCACAGTCTCAGTACAGGAAGAGCATGATGTGAAGGCAAGCCTTGGGATCGGGAGGGAGGGACAGGGAGGGCGGCCATTTGGTCTTTTTTTTTTTAATTATTATTATTTACAGTGTTCAAAAGAGTGAAAAGGTGCCTGTTCTTACCCAAATTTGCTTCTCAAAGCTTGAACCCTTCCTTTCCTCCATCACATCCCCTGATGAAAAAACCCTGTGTTCCAATAAATTCAGTTACAGTTTATACCTCCTTTTTTAAAGAGCACCCTTTGCACCGCAGGCCCCCAACTTCTGTCATGCTTGGAGGACGGAAGAAAGCACCAGTTCCTAGAAAATGGCCCTGCATGCCTGGAGCAGCACGTGCATAACAATGGGGACAGATGCTCTTGCGCTGTAATAAGCCCTGGCTTTGCTGCTCTAACGTCTGAGCTGTATCCTGAGTTACAGCTCCTTGACCAAGAGTCTCGTCTTGTTCCCTCACCGTCCTCTTGGAAATAAATGCTAAATAAAGTTGTCCGTCCCAGCCAATCCTTGGAAGTCCCCATTATCCAGGAACTGTCTCGAAGACGCTTGGATGTTCAGGCTGACCTCAAGTTTTAGGCGAGTCGTCAGAGGCACTCGCTGGACTGCAGCTAGCGGGGTTCTGTCCTGGCACAGGTCCCTTTTGTGAACTCCTGGGGTCGGCAGCTGTTATTCTTGTGGTACATATACAGCCCTCCAGAGAGAGGGCAACAGGTATGCAATCTGTGTTCAAACTAATCCTGTCTGTCCGTTGATGCTTTACAGAACCCCCTTGGCCCTGTGCAATGGGAGTTAGCAGCTATATGTCTTCCTTTCTGTGCAAATAGAGGATCAAAGCCTTGAATCTAACAGACAGCCCACGTGGGTTGTTTGGAGGGGTTGTTTTCTGGCTTTTCCATTTTCATTTCCTTTTTTTGTGTTTTCCTTTTCTTTGAGCTGAGGGGAAAATGGAAAAATCAGGGTTGTGTACAGGCGGCAGCCGGAAACCAAGAGCCATTTTGGTAGGTTTGATTCTGTTCTCTCATGCATGCAGTCTCGGTTTCTGCCAGTTGGACTGCAACAGATAGTCCTCGCTGCCCCCCCTAAGATCAGAATCAGGCCTACTGAAACGAAAGCTGAGCCTGTAAGAGAGCTCAAATACCCTCCTCTTGGTGCTGCCAAGCACTTTGCTAAATAGGTGGCTCAGTTTTCACGCCTTTAAGCAGAAAGACAAGAAAGGAGGGTGTTAAGATGTCTCACAGGGCTTAAAGTACACCGATGTGGTAACATCCAACTGTTACTTTTTTTTAAAAAAGGAAACCTAATTCCCTTTCCTACATTGCAAATGATCCATGAAAATATTAAAACCAACAGAGTTATTTGCTGGTCGCAGTTGGTGTTGTCTATTTTCTTTTAATGATTGACCTCCCTTGGAAAGGAGAATGGTTACTTCCACTTCTGTCTGGTCAGCTTTACTATTCAGGCTCATGTTGCTGATGTATAGTTGCCAGCACTGCAAAGAAAGCATTTATGTTTTTTTTTAATTAGTCCTACTCCCACCTTCCTGTTAGAATTACTGGTAGAATTATTACTGTTGGCATTAGGTTCCTGAAGATTTTATTATTTGCAAACTTCAGATCTGGCCCTTGCAACGATCTTTTCCTTGTTCCTGACTCCAGCACGGCTTTTTGCCCACTCTTCAAAGACAGTTATGAAAAGGCATCGCTCGCACGCCTAAGCTCCTGTCACAGAGCTGCATGTTACAACCATCCAGGGGTATGCATGTCACCCTTTCAGATTCTTTGTTCTTTTCAGGTTTTTCCTTACCTTTTCTATCACTTGGAGGATCTGTTTGGATGCATCAGAGGAAAAAACATAATCCCTAAAAGAAATTTTAAAAGAATGCATGTAAGCCACTGTGATAAAACCCTTCCCATTCAGCTTTTTGATTGAGAGAACAAGAAAAATATGCAAATATTTTCCAGATGTGACATTCAGCATTAAAATTAGCCCTGTTTTCAAAATAAGAAAGCTAGTCTAAAAACCTGGAGGTTTGAATTGCACTCAGTTGGGATGGATGTGTGTTGTGACAGGCTTACTGGACTGATGTCAAAACGTAAGCACGAAAACACACCTGATCCTGACTGCACAGGGGTCGTTAAACACTCTCCGGTCTTTCTGAAGCAACAAGGCAATATAAAAATTGGCTGATTAACAGGGTCAAAACAGTGCTAGAGGCAGGGATGAAACCCTGAGCAGTCACCCAAAACAGGTGACTTTTTGTTGGACAGGTAGCCAAGGGCATCTTTGTTTCACTGCCGCCTCCCCAAGATTACGGAGCTGAATCACATCCGATGAGACCCGGATGCCTGGACACAGCGTTGCCACCTTTAGGTCTCTGCTGCCCTGAGAAAAGGGATGCGCTGCGCACTTGCCAGAGCTGGGCAGAAATACAGGACCGTTTCTGCTCTCCAGACCGACCTGTGGAAGCCTTTTTATTTGTAACTAGAGCAAGATCCGGCGGAAATGATGGAGCTGACTTAGGAAGTCAGGAAGAAACTACTTCCAACCTAAGATGAACTGCGGTTCTCATCCTGCCAAACCCCAGGAGGTTTTTCCTAGTTCTACTCTGAAAACTTAAGGGGCCAAGTTTGATGCAGCTCTGGGTGCCGCATTTCCATGCGGACAGCAGAATGCTGCCTGGGGACTGAGCCACAGCGCAACCCCGTCTTAGCCCAGGCTCTTCTCCTCCACTCCGCGGGGGAGCAGAGCACATCAGGCTAGCACATGTACGACACGTGATTTAGGGCGGTTTTTCAAACTGTACAACATGAGTACCCAGATCTGAGCCACACATCGGCTTCTCCCTCCTTTCTCTCCACCTCAGCTCATCACGGCTGAGTAGAACCCTGTGAAGGTTTACTATTTCCAAAACTGATTGGAAACTTTCTTTCAGAACATGTTCCCTGTTATAAAGCATAATTTCTGATGGGGCCCAGGGAAAAGGAATAACTTAGGAAGGAAAAACCCCATGAGTTTTCAGAGTAGAAAACGTGTATTTTTCACTTGGGAATATTTTTGTATTATACAAAACGTGAATTTTTCCTTAAAAAACTCACCAAGTCAAAATAAAACATTTTGTTTTACCAACCGCTCCCCTTCAAGAAGCCTGACAATTTTTTCCACAGGCAATTTTTACACTGTTTTCATTCAAAACAAAATTAAACTCGAGCTGTGGAATCCTTCACAAGGCAGAAATGCTAGGCTCCAAGCGGCTCTGCTTCCCAAGCTGTGAAAACTTCAGCCCTGGGCTCCGGCTCCACGCTGCCGAGCACTGTGTGTTCCTGGGTTGTGGCTAAGAGACCCAGTCATACACCACAGCCAGAGCAGAGGGTTCTGTGTATTATTAGCTGCTTGACAAGAATATCTATAAACTCATTCCTAAATTAGGAATGTCTAATTCTAGACACTGCACAAATTGAAAGGATCGCAATCTCTCTCTCCCCCTTCTCCCACATGGGCTGTAATTCTGCCCCCTTTTTAGCCTTTTGTTATTTATTTGAAATTTTGCAAAGTTCTCCCCTCTGTCAATCCCGCTTCTGGGATTAGAGACAAAAAGCCAATTATGAGCAAGAATGGCATGTGTATGGAAAACATGCCAGTCACGTTAGTGCTGCTGTTTCTTCCCTTCCTGAGCACAGCTTCCCGAGTGGAGAACCGATGGGGAAGCTGTGGCTGGGACTGCCGGAGGGGATCCTTCCCAAGGGCAGGGAGAATGGGTTGAGCCTGTTTCCTCCTGCAGTTCATTGACAGATCACAGTTAGAGACAGTTTGCTCTCTATTTAATCACCTAAATGGCTAAGGAAGACACGGAACACACAGCAGTTCACACCATTATTTTCTCTAACAGAACCACACTCAAAAGGACTAAGTAGAAATTTTGCTTTTTTCCCCCGAAAACCCTACAAACCGCAATAATAAAAATGATTCAGCCGCAATTGTAATGATTCTCTGTAGTCTCTTCTCAGCACCCCTATGCCCAGGAAGCCGTTCACACCAAGGAGGGTGGGCTGCAGGGGGAAGCTCCTTCCAGCCCAGCTCACTACTGCCCACAGGGGTCCTTGCATCAGGGGATGGGGAGGAATTGGTGACGCTGCGATAAAAAGGGATCTTCTTTGTGAATGGATTTGCAGTTTGTTTCCTGTAACACCCGTAAGTCATCGAAGGAAGGGAATTGTCCTTGAATTGCCACTGGAACCTTTGATTCCAGCAGGTTTTTTGGAGCATAGTGAGGGTTCAGGAGCCTGTGGGAGTTTTAACGTGCAAGGCACTTGAACAGAAAACATACCTGAACACCGAGGTGCTTCACAACAGCCAAGAACGAGGGTTTGCTGTTCTCTGAGGCCTGGCCCATGGCCTCCTCCCCAGTGCCTCAGACAACTCAGATGGACCAGCACAGCTTAGAAAATCAAGGACAGAAAATTCAAGCTCTAAGGAAGTCAGGAAGACTGCACTTTGCAACCTGTGATAAGCTCCCAGTCACCTCCAAGACATTAAGCTCAAGTGCTGTAGGGGTAATCTCAGCTTCTGAACTCTCTGGGAGCATGGCTGTGCTTGTCAAAAAGCCCCTCAGAATTGCCCTGGGCGCTGGGCAGCAATTTTTCAGGAAGAGCAGATGTTAACATCTGAATAAAACAAAGTTGAAAATGAAGTTTCTTTATGCCTGGTCTCTACACAACAGGATGAAGGGCAGAGTCCACCTGGAGGCTGAGAGGTTTTGTATTTTGCTTTCATGCCTATGTGGTGCTTAAATCTTTCCCTCTGGTCTCCTTTCCTCTTGCTGCACCTGCCCTGGCCTCTCCATAGAGGAAGCGTCCCCACAGATGGTCTGCCTGTGCCCACGGGCACCCTTCACCTGGCTGTACCACGGCACTCGGCTGGTGGCTACGCCGAGAATAAATTGGCAGGCATGGTGGCTCAGCGGGGACACCCCATGCGAGCGTGCGCCCGGGATGCTTCACAGCAGAGCAAGGAAAAGTTTGCAAGGGGAACAAGCAGTGTCAAACACAAGCAAATCATTTTTATAAAAGCAGTTCAAGAATTTGAAGAGCAAGATCTCTTTCTGCTTTGTGCACCGCATGCCTGAGCCTGGAGGGGATCTCCAAGCGGAAGAAAGCCTGTCCTCCAAGGGCTGCGCTCGACATGACCCCACGAAGGGCAGGCAGATGGCCCTCGCCATGCTGAGCACAGCACTGCGGCAGCCACGGGAGCTGTCAGGCTGGCTCTCGAGGGAACGAGCATCTGCCATAGGGAGGGGGGGCAGCGCTTTACCGACCGAGTCTATTTGCAGCACCCATGTTTGGTATCATTGAAAGGATGAGGATGAAAAAGTCTCAGTTCTCTGGATATTGAAGAGCTGACACATAAATCAGAGTGAGCTGAATGCCTGAAGTAGTTGGTGCAGGAACAGCTATAAATGTGAAATAGGAATTGGTATCGTAGAAGTGCTGACTGAGGTTTGACTTCTGTGTGTGCCTGGGGGAGGCGGGGGCCGCGCTGGCTGCCTAAAACAGAACTCGGATTAAGGTGTTGAGCTGTATAGAGGATTGAAACTCTCTTTGACAAAGGAAATTTCCAGACTGCTTTTATTCCAGAAAATCATTCCCAACTTCTCCTTCAGGGGCATTTCCAAAAGTCTTTCATTTTGATTTCTGACTTGCTTCCCTTTCAGCTGTCATCTGCAGTATTATGCAAATGTTTACAATGAAAAACATTAACAATGAAATGGCAAATCCACTTGGAGCCCCGAACACTTCAGCAGTCTCAGACCTGCTCCCTTCCTCCTCCTCCTTCCTCTTCCGCTGTGAAATCCACCAGCTGAGCAGCACATCTGGGTCTTGGAGGAACCCTGGATTCTCATGGAACTGGTCCCCTGAACCACCTCTCAGGGGCTTCAACGAGAAGGAAGATGACTGCCTGTTTGCTCCCCTCCTTCACACTCTCCGTCATTTCTATCTCAGTTTACATTTGCAATTCAGCAGCTCCTGGCTTCCAAAGCTCCTCCGGTCTCCTTCCTTCCTCGGAAGGATGATGGGAGAGCAGGAACTGGGTGATTAACCAGGGGCTCTCACTTCACCTAACTGCAAGATGCTTGTTAAGGTCAGGTTTGGCTGAACACCCCTGACGGCCCCTACACACACACGTACCTGGTCTCATCGCTGAGGTAGCTGTCTGGCATCACACGAGCAGACAGAGCAAGGTGATGCCATGCGGAGAGACCGCCTGGTCCCACAGGCTCCGCAGCCCAACACTGCAGCATTGGGTGGCTCCCAGGCCCATGCGGTTTCGAGAAACAGGAGGCTGGTTTAGGGAAACAACTGGAACACTAGACATGCCAGCTGGGACGGAGCCACAGGGCCCTCACTATCTGCCAGGTCAGAGCACACCTAGGTGACAAAGCTGGCCATCCCTTGCATCAACGCTGTCATGGTGCCCAGTGTTCATATGTTCAGGGTCCAGAGAAAAAGCAGGGGATTCCTTAGCTGAGCAATAACTTTGTTATGGTTCTGCGCCTGAGGGGTTCACAGAGGCTGTTTCCTGAAGTGCCGCAACCACGTGCTTGGTTCTCAGGTGTTAAAACTTTGAGCATTATTTAAGACTTTGGCTAAGTCCCCCTCCCCAAATTCTTCTTTCTGCATAGCTGTAATGCATGAAGGAAGCTGCCCTTGATCTGGCCGTGGAATGTTTTTAAATTTAAAATTTAAATGCTTGTACTTGCTTGCCTGTCTTTTCAAAAGGAAACAACTTTCCATTGTAGGGAAACAGTTCACAGCTCCCCTGACTCTCCAAAAAAATGTCAGAAAGACCCTTTAAAGAAAACTTCCTCCCAATTTGTAAGTGGCAGAGATTCACTGGAGGACAGGGGACCACAGCTCCTAAGTAGAGACCCTCAGCAGAGCTCTGCTCACGGGGGTCTGCATCACAAGCTCCCCCTGCCCGCTTACACACCGTCCAGCCCTGCGGGGAGGAGTGTGCCAGGCCAGGCAGGCAGTCAACAAGGCATCAGCCTTGCTCCCCCTCTCCTCAGGGCCAGGGGATTCTTTCAGCCACATACTCCTAGAAGGTTTGGAAGCTACGTATCTTTGGGAATTTCACCTCACCTCCACATCTGGGCCCCAAGAGCAGAAGACATCAACCACCTGCTTCTCCCCACCCACCAAACGGGCATGGAGTTTCAATTGGCAAAGCTGGGAAGAATCCTAGGGCCCCCGTGCTCCACCCAGATGAAATACGGAATGGTTGCCAGAGGACCCCAGCTGTTTGTATCTGAGCTGCAAGAACCCATAGTGAACAAAAGGCACTGGGAAGAGCTGAGCAGTGACTGATGGAAATGGAGCAAAGCTGGGGGCGATGGAGTGGGAAAAGAGAGGATTTAGAGACAATTACACACGTCTTAAAAAAACCAGCAGGCAACGCCCTGGGGAAGTGTGCTCTAGGAGACTGTGCTGAGCTTGTTCAAGGAGTGCATGTACTGGTGGAAGGAAGGATGGGACAGGGAAGGAAGGAATGCTCTTCCCACCACCATGGCATCTCTTTTCTGTTAAAGAAAGTGAGTGGAGTGCAAGAGGAGCAGAAAAAACAGCTGTGGGCTGAAAGGCCCCTCCAAGCAACCCAGGGCCCATGCATGGACCAGTTAAGTTCAGGGTGCTCCTGCTCCATGTAGCTTCCAGGCTCTTACCTCCTTCACTGATACGATAGCTCCGAGCGTGTGCTGAAGCATCTGGCTGAACCTGGCTCCTGTAGCAGAGCCCACAGATCGGTTCTCCATGCTGCAACAGGGTGGGTGTGATCTGCGGCAGTGCAGCCCAGCCCATCCAATAACCCAGGCCAATTCCTGACCTTCTGGCAAAAGCAAAGGATCTCAGGGACTCAAGATTTTTAGTTATTTGCTGGAAGGTTTGCTTAGTCTTGAAGTACAGCAGTGCAGGCAGATTAGGGACGTGCTGATCTGCCAACCCAGTCCTCCTCAAATCACCAAAAGCTCCAGCCCTGTAAGAAACAGCTGGTCCAGGCCAGATAATTAACAGCCACGAATGACCCTCAGTTGTGCCAACTTCCACGGAGCCGCACTAACTTACATCAACCGCGAAACTTGTAGGAATACATGCACGAGGACCTGATCCACACAACTGACAAAGACTGATGCTGGGACCAGGCAGTTGTATTCAGGAGTCATCTGAAGGATGCTACGACGCTTGCAATCCATGCTGAGTGGCTTGCTAGGCTGCAGCAGCCCTGCCCGCCTGCTTGGAAATCCCTGCTCACTGACCCCAGTGTCCTGTCTCCCATTTTACTTGGAAATCCAAAGATCATCTACACTTAAGCTTTGATTCATCACCCAGCAAAGACCAGCTCCAGGAGTGACCGATGAGAACTTCAAAGCACAAGGAAGCATAGGTACGAGACTGGTTCAAAACCCATTTAATCAGAAATCCCCAAGATTAACCTTTATGTCTACTTTGCTGTTTGAGAAAGGAACATTCTCCTCTTTCACTTTTCCGTATCCAGTAATCGAAGGAATTAAATCATTTGCAAACCAAGGCAGTGAATGGAGATCTGACCCTGAACTTCATGAATACTCATGTCTAACGAGCCACATGGCGTTTATCCCCTAAAAAGCCACAGGTCAGAGCAAAACAAGAGTTTTCAAAAAAGCTGGAAGGGAACATAAGGGCTTGAGTCCCTCCCTCCTCTGAGAATGCCTAAATGGTTTAGAAGTGCAAAAGCCACGGACAGTCAGGTGAGTTAGGAAGATTAATTTCGCCTAACTGTAGTCACTTCCACAGAAATGGCATCTCCAGCAGATCTAAACTACTTTCAGTGCTTATCTTGGAATGAATAAATCACCTTCAACAGGTATCAATTCCTTTCCATTAACTGTACGCAAACCCAAACGGCAAAAAGTTGGAGGAGATGATTCTTGTCCATAAGCAAAACATTATGTCACGTCCCTAACTCATTTAAACCCCTTGGAAAACCTTGGTTTCTGCATATATTGTACAAAGGGGCTCTGAAGGTGCTATTTTTTGCTGCAACTGCTCAAAAGAACATTTCATTTACAAACATGATACTGATTTTATTGTTGCTTGATCTATCAATACTTTTTGTCTTTGACTTGTATTTCAGGTTCTCCTTTCCTCTTCTTAAAAAGGGGATTTGGGAGGGGGGGAATGCAATGGGTTGTTGCTTTTGGAAACAAATACCGCACTGATTTTTATGTAAATTAAACTTCCATATGTACAGACTCTGGGACATTATTCCAGTCTGCTGCAGCTTTGTTTATTTTGATTGATTTTAAGGCTGTGATGAAAAGAATTTTTTAAATAAAGGATTTTTTTTTTAAAAAAAAATCTTTCTTAATGGGCTTTGCATAACTAGAACAAGCAGTTTTTCATGCTGATGAACTAGACTGTTCCACAAAATGTCTTTTGCAATGGAAGAGCTATGTTCTTGCCCCAGCGAGAGGGATGGCAGTAGTACAAACCAGCGTGTGTCACTGTTTACACAAGGTAAGGGCAGTGATAGACTTTCCCTGTTCATGCTGCTTTTGCATTGCCAGCAAACTCAAGCAAGTCACCTCCTCGTGGTTTTATGAAAGCAGCAGTTAAGGTGGGAAAGGAATTCAGTTGCAATTTCAAAAGTACTGAACCACTTGAGAATCACGCATGACCTCTTGCAACCCAGGTAGTGCCAACAAGACGCTGGCCTCCCCCGTGACTCTCCTCATGTTTCAGGAAGCCTGCTGCAGTGCTGCTCTGGGCTGAAGCTTTTAAAAAAGTCAGCACAAGCTCTGTTTCATGCCGCAAACCAGCAGAACAGCTGAAAGGTCATGCACTGGCAATGCTGCGGTACCTGGTACGCCCAAGCTACGCTGCCCAGCTTTTCAGCCAGGATTCAGTAAGACCCTGCAGTTTCTAAGAAGGGCGGTGTTTGGGGGCTGGGGAGAAGAGAGGCAGATGACAGGGGAGGTTGCCAGAGGGCAGATGGCAGCTAACAGCTCAGGACTTGTGAGTATTTCCTCCCTTTGTCATTAACTGAAAGCTGGGTTAGGCTGGAAGAAGGGAGCAAGCTCCTGTCACTTCCAGGTTACTGTCAAAGCCGCCTCTAATGAGGAGTGAGGAGGGCGAGGACTTAACCTGGGTAAATTTAGGACTCGCTGCAGTTGAGGGGAGGACAGCCACAGAACCAGAGCCCTCTGCCGTGGCACAGTCCAGCCTGCAGCGCATGGGCTGCCTTCCCCCAGGCCCTCGCTGTCTCTTCAGCAGAGAAGATGTCGCTGCTGGTTTATCCAGCACCTGCTGCAGCGGCTCAGCCCCACGGGGACAGGGCACTAGGCACATCAGTTCACTCACGCGTGAACTCTCTGCAGCCTGTTTACCTCACACAGGCTGCCAGAGAGTCATCAGATGCTACAGTACCCTTGCCTGCATCTTTTACAACACAAGCTCAAGCCTTGGACATTTTACAGATCTTAAAATTACAGTTCCCTCCTACAGGTTTCCTTAAAATATGCGATAACATGCCACACTCAGCAGGATGAGAATCAAGGCAATTTTTTGTTTCTTTTACTACTATGACCTACCTCAGTGTCTGCTCTCACCAGATTAGTGTCACAGAGGTACCTAATGCTGTCAGAAAAATCCTTCTGCAGCCTCCCGGAGGGTTTAAACACCACTCAGACATTGCCTGGCCAGGCTAGCTGGAAGCAGGGAGGGCAGCAACGCAGGAGCAGGCAGGAGGGGAGGCAGGCACCAGTGCAAACGCATCCAGAGCACAGCTCAGACCCAGGTGTCACGCACTGTACAGCTCCGAGCTGAAGGCTCTGCCTGTATTTGCCAGGTATTTTCACTCATCAACTCTGGTATCAGATTTAATAACCTGGGCTTGAAGCTGAACTTTGCACCTTAGTGTAATTCTATGGAAGGGTATTTCTCATGTCAGTAAAATCACTCCATCTGTTGGTAACACGGGACAAGGTTTGTTCTCTGTGACCTCTTCAACTGGTAGTTTGCAGAAAGCAAGCATACAGGCTGTTGTTACAACAGTGAGCCAAGCAGAGATAGGCAAAACAGGTTGGAAAAAATATTTAAAATACACCAAAATGCATTAAACTCTATCATGGTTTCCAGAATTTCTAGACTTGCTCTTCAAGCCTAAGAATTGTCCTGTTCCTTGGTTCATATTTCAATAACCTCACCTGCCTATGTCCAGTCATACGGACTGGTTTCAAAAAATCACACTCTTAAAAATCAGATAGAGAATAAAAACATTCAACAGCTGTAGGTGTTGGCCTATAGGATTTCCACCCCCACTGATGGATTTGCAAAACCTTACTCTCAATTTATAAATCTGAGCCTGGTTTTATTAACCCTGCTGCAGATTGACAAATCCTATTAGAGATTTACAAATCACACCAATCTACCCTAAAGGAAAAATCCTGGTTTATAAACCCACATGTTCTGCTTAGGCAGCAAGGCCATGTCACCATAGATAGCCAGCTGTATAAACTTGGGTTTTTTTTCCCCAGTCTGAACTGCCTGTTGTGATGATGCAGTCTGATGAAGAGGGAGGTCTCCACAGGGAATTTTTCTCACCAGAGTAGTCCAGATACTGCAAAAATATTTGGTAGATAGACAGATACATGCATCCATGCATACGTAGATCTATTCACTACTCTCAGTGTCACACCACGGCCTCTCTCTACTCCAGGACTTCATGTACCTGATACACCCGGTCAGCCTGAGCAATGAGTTTGTTACAGGGGTTGGCAGCTGGAACCATGGTCCATGACACAAACTGCCAGGCCCTTTTTCAACACACATAATCTGTGGGCCAAAACTAACCACAGAACAAACACGTCTGCAATAAGACCGTTGCCATTCAGTTGCCAGCTGCAACAAAAAAGCTGCCTGATGCTTTGTGACAGGAAAAAACTTCAAAAGTGCTGTGTTCAGGACTCGTTTGGATAAGCCCTCAGAAATTCAAATGTTGTTCCAAGATATTTCAGAAGTCTGAAAAACAGGCTGGACAGATGTCCCAGTGCTTCCTGCATTGAGATAGCTGGAAAGACCTGAAGAAACAGCTCTCTCGATTTCCAAGGCTCTGTGTTGAGTTTCATGCAGAACCTAGAAAAGCAGAAGCAGTAACTTGAAAAATAACTGACAGCTGTCTCTGCTGGCCTAGTGAAGCAATAGAAATTACAAATCCTCTGAGAACAGCTTTCAAGAGTCAGTGTGGAATTCTTTTTGCTTGCTGCTGTCTCTAGGTTTTCAGGAATCTCACCTCTGGCTTCCTTCTTCTTGCTATACAAATTGTTTAGCTTCCCAAGGTGCCTGTTTCTGGACATTTACTGTGGTCTTCACCTCCAAGATAACCTCACCATTCCAGTGTCAGTCTCAGCTTCCCTTCCTGTCCTCATTCTCGCACCGATCACCTCTTCTTACCCCTGGCTAGTTTTTTCCACCTCTGTTTCTCTTTTTCCTCCCTGCCAGCCCCTTAGACAGTCCCCTGCCTTCGATGGCATTTCCAAAGGCACTGGCATGTTGCAACGAACCCTAATGGAGCTTCAAAGCCAAGAGAGCACAGACATTGCTTTGTGTATCACACACACACCCGTTTTGTGGGTGTATCCATGCGGGAATAACGCTGCACAAAGAGGGCATGCTTGGCCAACAGAGGAGCAACAAGTCTGCCATTCCCGGAAAGGGCTGGCTGTATTGTCCAGTGTGTCAATTATTTCAGCTCTGGAGACAAAAAAATTGTATCATTAGAAGAATAAAGAGCACCCTGGCAGAGCAGCACAGAAAAGAACAATTTTGAAGCCTACTAATGGCCAAGAAATCTTGCTTATGCACAACTCTGCACAACTGCGCCTTGAAAACACATGCAAGGCGGGGAGAAGGGGAGTTCAGAAGTGGTATTTCTCATTACACTTCAGGGAGATCAGATTGGGTCCCGGCTTCTTAGTTAAGATGTAGGCAAAGTGTCTCCTATAAAAATAGCTGCAATTTGCTTGACAAATGCCAATGAGCGTGAGTGTTGTTTTGCTTTGCTTGTCAGCTGCCACTCCGCAGGCAGCGAGCTCTCTTCCCTTCACCCTCTCTGCCTGCTTCTCCTTCTCCATCTCTGCTGTCTGCTCCCTCTCCCTCTCCACAGCCAATCCTTGGCATGCTCCAGCTCCCAGCTAAATAAGGAGAAGCAGCGCAAGGAACCCCGGGGTGCTGCAGGCACCCATGCACCCACCCAGCCCAGCGGCTGAGCCAAAGCGGCTTTTTGTGGTTATTTCCCCCTCCCCGGCTCAAAGACCAGCCCCCCTCCTCCCTCTTCTATTTTGGAGAAATAACGGAGAGATACCTGGGAAAGGCTGGGGGTATTATCAGTGCACAACAGCCTGGGAAAAGCGGTTTGAAAAACAAAAAGCACCAACAGAGAGCCATGCATCAGCCTGTAGCTGAACCGATTTGCAAAACAGGCACCAAGGGAAGTTGTCCCAGCGCACAGCGAACCTGCCCGCACAAGCATGGTTCAGGGTGCAAAGGGTGACTTGCTCGGCGGATCAGCACAGGGGCTGCTGCATCAGCAGGCAAGGGGGGCTTGGACAGCGTCCTGAAGTGTTTTGAGGGAAACAAAATTTTAATCTCAAAAACCAGTAGCTCTTGTCTATGAATCCTTTAAGACATTTTGCTAACCAGCCCTCCATCACACAGAGTCAGTCTGCCGCCCCTCCCAGCCTTGCCCTACTTGCGGAAATCTGTTGCATTTAAAGCTGCAAAGCAATTTAATTTTAGCAGCAACCATCTACTCTGGTCCCACAGCAGGTCTGGAGCAAGCAGGGCCTGTCTGCTGGCGAGGAGTGCTGTGCAGGGATGTGCTGCTCAGCATCAGATGACGGCCTTCTAGCTTTTAAAAATTCATTTTAAAGCAGAGACCCGGGCAGAATGGGGGAGAACAGCAAGGTAGGAAGTTGGATTTTCAGCCTCACGGTGCTTAGATCAGCATCAAATGGAAACTGTCTTCATCTCATGACTTGCTCAGCTGTCAAGAAAGCCAGGGAGCATGGGGGATATGAATTGAAGATTTTCCACAGACACTTTTGATGATAACAATGACAAAATGTATATTTTCAGTTTATTTTTCCACAGAAGAAGTTGGGCCTTTTGTCAAATGAAGCAAACCCAGAATATTTCAAGGTTTTTAAATTCTGCTGCAGTGCCTCAAGGGAGCTGTAGTTAATTTGCTTCGCACTCCTCTCTTGGGCTGGGATTCCCATGGGTCTCCATCTCCCACCTGCACTGTGGTGGGCCTTTTCTGCAGCTGGGAGGACAGCCTCGTAGCTGTGGCCCGTAGATCATTTTCACACTGTCCTAATTTTTATTGAGAAAACAAAACAAAACAAAATGGCATATCTGAAAGTCTTGTGGCGGCTTTTCTATCAGGATTCTCTTCCAGCACGTGCATGGCCTTCTCTTTCCACTTAGCAAGACTGGAGGGACAGAAGATGTGGCCTGCCAAGGTAAGAGCTCATGAGGGTTATGGCAGGAGCTGTTGACAACCTGTTGGTCTCAGAGCATCGAAGGAATCGCCCCTGCAACCTTACATCTCGGCTCTTTCACCTGAGGATGAATCAACCACGACGAATCCTGGTTACGTACACATTGCCAACTGTGTGGCACATGCCACCTGGACTTCCAGCACCGGGAGCAGGAGCTGCTGTGCCTGTCACTGCATCAGGTAGATAAGGCTCCTACTAGCCTTGCCCCAAGAATTTTAAGTGGGAGGGAAAAATTAGGAATGTGACAACCTTGCTTGTGCTACGGATGTTGGGAATGTGTGGCCACTATTTTGGTGACATCTCTCTGGTGGCTGTCAACTTGTTTGACACTGATGATCAAACACATAATCTCCACATAAAACAGTTACTGCTGAAGCCGGTACTGCATCACCAGTGCTGTAACAGACCCGTACCCACGGTGGAATTAATACTGTCCCATGTCATACCTCCATAGGTTGCTAACGTCCTTCAGAATCAATAACTCAGAGCAAGCATAACAGGCCAGATAAAGAGAGCAGCTGCAAAATTTCTGAATTACTGCAAAGCCTCTTCAAAGCAGAAGATGACTATTAAGAGGCTTTTGGAAGCTATAAATAGAATTTACACACACTTGGAGGCAACTTTTACACTGCTGGAGTGAGGCAAAGGGCTTTGGTATAAAGAAGAAATAGGCCTGTGGTGTTTAAATAGCAGTGGTCCACATCCTGGAATGGTATCTTACCAAAAGCAGCTCACAGTAATAAAATTATGGTGGATCAAGTCACATTTCTCTAGCAGTTTCCAGTCTTGCAGCCTTCCACTGCGTTAAGGGGAGAAAAAAAAAAAAAAGAAAAGCCCCCAAACCCCAGAACAGAGCATAAACAGTCGTGACTCATGCCAGAGGGTTCTCAGCCTGGTGAGGTGGGTGGATAAATACAGTTTTCTGATACAGCTGATAGCTCCTGCTGCACAGAAGTATTTCTTGGAGTTACTGATGAAGGAAACTGCAGAAACTGTTGTTGCTTTTCTTTTTTTCTTTAATAAGGCAAATGCCTTAAAAAGATAAGGTGAGATCTATTTCTGGAGGTCTGCAGAAGGCAGAAAGCTATAGGCCCTCTGAGAGCCTGACTGCGACGGTAAAATAGGGTTGAATAATATGTTCAGCATACACTTAGAATAAAATGAATGAGATTCAAATGCACTCCGCTATGTTGTCAGAACTGGGTGAACATTTTTCTGGACATTTGTATCAGCAGTTGTAGATGAATACCCAGTCATTTAGGCTGGGGAGCAGAGGGTGGCCTGGAGCTACAGTGGAGTTTGCTTGCACTGCTCTGTGCCTCACCAATTTTACTCCCATGGGGCAATTAGTTTGCTGTTGACCACTGAACTCTGGAAATAAAACATTCCTCTGGAGATGCCCATCTGTCCATTGATCATAAAGGGCGCGTTTACAACCAGGTTACTAATGTCAAGATCCTGTAAATGGCTTGCTCAGAGAAGTGCCGGGGATTTACTGCCTGTTTAGGTGCATGCAAACAGGCAACTATCTGCGGCAGAGAAAAGCTCTCATCAGAACAGAATGCACTTACACTGCACTCACTTACAACACTCAGTTTTTCAGTAAATTTTGGGGAAATTTTAGACTGTTTTGAAAATCGTGGTGTATTGAGAAGACAGTTTTGATTTCTGCAGATTTCCTCCTTTGAGGGAAGTTGCCCTGTAGGAAAACCTACTTAAGCATACAGGAGTACATTCATCTTGAATCCCTCAAGTCTTTCTGCTTTGTTATCAAGAGTTGTCTCTTACTAATGGAAAGCACGGTGCTTCTACCCTTGGAGTACTGGAGTACTGAAATCCTCTTCCAAGTCCCAAGAGAGAGAGAGGAAAAAATAGAAAATAGTTTGACCTACATTCACAGGAATAATTATTGACTTAACAAGTTCCAACCAGCTTTTCAAATTAAAGCTCAGCAAGAACAGACCCACTTCCCTAAAAAAAAAAAAAAAAAAAAAAAGGAAAAAAAAGGAAAAAACTCAGTCTTATTGTATGTCAGATGTACATGTGCGCAGTGACCGTATGTAAATGTATCCCTGGGATATGCATGTATGAATATTTGTCTGTGCTTGTATCTCTTTAGGAAGAATTTCTTTCTTGTGATGGGTTGTACAGTGCCTTGCGGCGTGGGTCTCTGATCTTTGACTGGCGATTTCTGCACGCCAGGAATACGAATATGTACAGCAGGATCCATACTGGCTGTAGTCCTTCCTTGGAACCTATGTGAGCTGTGCTGGGAACACATCTGTGAAGCACTAACAACAACTGCCCGAGAAGGGCTCATTTAGCTCTTCCCTCTTGTGACAGTATGGACTAATGGAAACCAGAAATCCAGCAGCTGTGGCTTCAAGTGTTTCAGGGCTACACCTACAATCGGCATCAGAGACACTTTTTGCCCCTGGGATTAATGTTTGAGAAAGAAAGCCTTCAAATATCAATACTTGAGGCTGGAGTTAAAATGAAAGTCGCAAGGAAAAGCTAAAAAAAGTAATGATTAGCATTTGTGCTCTGGGAACTCTTTCCAGTATCCTACTTGAAAGTCCCAATGACATCAACATCTCCATTTGTGTCCCGAGTCCACAGAAATTTACTGTTTTGAAGGTACTTTCTCTTTAAGACTTCTTTCTGACTTCCATGATTCTACTTGATCCCAAACTAAGACATGGAGCTACGATATAAAATCTTATTAATCATAGATCTGACCCTGCCTTAGGCGAGGCAGATGGATTGGATTATATATTATGGCCAATTCCTAGTTTTGATTCAGTATTGAATTAATTGTAACTGATTTTTAATAATAATCCCAAGTAATCAATATATAGAGGGCCTTTGTTTCTAAACAAAAAAACGAAAACAAACCAACCCACCTTGGACAGGTGTTTGTATCCCTAATCTTTCACCTCAAGAAAAAGATACCATACTTACAGATACTGATTCAGGGAAACTTCCCTGTTCAACACAATATGTTAACGGATGCTTAATTCATCATGGGCTTAAGTGCTTTCCTGAATTAGGGCTACCAAGAAGGAAACAGTTTCATACACAAAGCAGAACTAAATAATCTCTTGATTATTTTGCCATTACTGGGCTCAGTTTTTAGTAGTGAGCTTGGGTGTTTCACTATGTCTCAGGTGATTGAAAGTGGCAGTGATTGGGTTAGGATCCACGTTTTTACTAATATTTTAATATGCAAACGCAGGCAAGTTCATTTCTCCATGTAGGAAAAATGCTGCACAGCCCTATTTATTTTTATACAGTGTCTGCCATGCAAAAGAAAGAGAGCAGAGACAGACCTCAATACAGCAGCTCACAGCCAAGATAATGCATGTCCATACGGAACAACTATTATACACCGCTATTACTGAGTGTCTGGGAAAGCAATGACACAAAAGCTAAGAGAACCGCTGATCATTTTAAATCCAGTCTCTAAAAAAATAGTCCAGCCCTCAGAAAAGGCTTTGGAATGATAATGAGAATTTACTCCAAGATTTTACTGTAACACTTCTGGGGTATGAAGTGAGGATGACTTACGTAATGTCACTAAAATTAACGGCAAAGAAAGGGCTCAAACCTTACCTTTGGGCAAGTGACCACACCGTGGAATCATTCTGAAGACATGAAAGACAACCTCCTGTATAAGCAATGGCAAACCAAACCTCGTTCACAACCCATTTTTATTAATTTTTGATCTCAACACTGCCGTGGGAGCTAAAACCAGACCTGATTGAGTTGCTATCCTTAAGTTCTTGGGTGTATTGCGCATAGTTGGGGTGGGGTGGGCTGTGGGCTGAAGGTTCTGGACACTGTAATGTGATGGTGTTACTGACATACCTCCCCTTCCTGCAGCCTCTCTACATCTTCCGAATGAGCCACCGCTCGGCCTGACCATCCACAAGACGTTTAATCCCTTTTTGCGCTATAACGGCCCTGGGCTGAATTAATTCTGCAGGCAGAAGTCATTATGCAGCCTCAGCTCTCCTCAGAAAGAGCAGCCCTCACTTGAGACAGCAAGTTATAGAGCTAATTAGTGGGAATGAAGGAATTGCTAGGCTGGATGAGACCCAAAGCCCATTAGTTTAGTGTCTTATATCCAAAACAGACCAGAACTAGATGCTTTAGAGCAAAGCGTGAGACTCTGCCCCCGAATTTAGCCACCTTGAGAGACCAGCTTTGAACCCTGAGCAGGAAGATTCCTATCACTTGTGGAATTGCTGTTAGGGATCATCAAATCTTACCACAGCCTTGGTCTCCATGTTTAGGAGTTTCTGCTGCCTCAAGACTTTGTCACTACTGCAGGGACTCTCCACTCATTAAGGTTGGCAGGGTCCTCCCAGAGATGGGGAGCCAGCCGTGGGGGTGACCAAATAACCGCACCAGGTATTTTTCATTCTAAAAATTTCCATAAATCCACATATTTCACTGTTTATATTAGCTGGACAAAGGTCTCCTCAGTTAGCTCTTTGAGGACACTTTGTGTATGCTTTGTAGACTGAAGGTTTTAAGCAAATTTTCCCAGTTGCTGTTATCTATTACTAATGAACTGGAAAATAGTGCATCATCACTGTATGAGTCTGGCACATAATTCTTGATTCTTTCTGAACTCCAGTGAGAAGTATTTATTAAAAATTTCTGGCTTTTTCTGCATAATTGTGAACAGC
This sequence comes from Falco peregrinus, assembly GCF_023634155.1. Classification (NCBI taxonomy): domain Eukaryota; kingdom Metazoa; phylum Chordata; class Aves; order Falconiformes; family Falconidae; genus Falco; species Falco peregrinus. Next base: position 5,106,223 of record NC_073740.1, on the reverse strand, counting down.
GTTAGTGCCTCCATCTATTAAAAGCCCCAGACTGTTACTAGGATTTCTTTTCTCTAAATACAAGTTTATTTTGCCCTTAAAACTGACAGCCAGTTTTCTTCTGTCTGACTTCTGTCTTAAGTTGCCTTTTTTCCTTCTGTATTTCATGCACTTTATAAAACTAATTCATATTAATTGCTCTCAGTCCCTCCATCTCCTCATATCTATTTGTTAGATACTGCTTTTTTGTTCTAATTGCTGTCTTTGCACTGAGTCTGTGCCAGATGGACTCTCTTGAAGGAGGAATTATGGCTCTTTGGCAACTTAATGCAGTCTTTTTACAGACTCCTCCACGTTAATTTATGTCTTTCCATGTGAAATCTTTAGCTGTCAGTTTTGACTCACAGTTCCCTTCATCTTTGGGAATTTGGGGCTGTAGCGGTCCATCGCACCGTGCGGGGTTACTGGCTGGGACAGTCCTCTGTTTGCCTGTATTGAATACCACCAGGTCACAACCACTGAGCATCCCAGGCCAAACTGCCTGCTCGGGCTGGCTGTGCCACCGGCAGTGGCCTTGCCACCATCCTGTCACCTCCAGGCCCTTCAGGTAGCACCTCTCAGGTTGGCCATGTTCCCCGATCTGCATAAGCAGCATGCAGCACTCCTGCCATCATCATGCAACATGTAAATCCCTCTGTTCACATTGCCTCATGGCTGTTGTCCACCAAATGAGGGCTGAACAAACACGTAACCATATTTCTCCCCAAATCCTCCAAGCAGATGTTAATCTTTCCTCTCTCCTCAGCGAGCAGAGACTTCCAGCCCATGTCCCCATCTCTGTTCTCGTTCCCATTCCCTCTGGCTGCCTGGGTCCTGCCTAGAGGTTTTGTTGGTTTTGAACTTCGCTTCTGTGTTGCAGGAGTGTGGGGTGAGTGGAGGGGAACCCCCAGGCAAAGGCAAAGAGGCATCTAAACTGCAGGGGCAAGACCACTCAGCACCGAGTCCCTCACAGTGCTGACATTGCCAAAGTGTGGGAGATACCTGTCCTGTTTGAGTCTCGATGGAAGCGGAGGATCACGGGAAGCTGAAGCCAGCTGTGGGCAGCTCCGAGACTTTGCTTTTGACTTCTGGATGCTTGATATCCAGGTCACATGCCAGAAAGACTCCCCTGTTTCCTCCCTTGGTTTCCTTCTCTTCCTTTATTCCCTGGAGGGCATCTGGGAGAATCCTGGGGTTTTTGCACGTCCTTTCCAAATTTGTTTTGGAGTACAGGCCAAAGTAGTTCTCCTCTGACTGCCAGGAAATGGCAGCTGGAATAAAAGATGATATTGAGGAAAGCAAACTGATGGAAAAGCAGATATATACACACATACATGTATACATATATTGTATGCGTACCCTTTTAGATCTATATATCCCCAAGTGATTCAGGAATAGAGGGCACTAAAAGGGCTAGTGGAAACTGCAATAAGAGATGTACTGACAAGCCTGAAAGCCTGGCTCCTGCCATCAAGTGTTTGTTTTCAGGAACTAGAACGCATGGTGTGAATTGTGCTGCGAGCATTCAGCATGAAGCAGTCGGCATTTCAAAAATGCTTCCGGTCCACTGCGGTGCAACCAAGCTCCAGGAACACAGCTCAGAGCCGGCAGCTCCTCAGTTATTAATTCCTTGGCAACTTTGCCCAAGAAACTTGATCTCCGTGTCCCAGTTTCCCCTGCCTGCATGAAGAGAATAATCCCTTGTCCACCTATAAAAGGATGCATTGGGATTGATTAAGAAGCCATCAATGCATGACACGTTCATTTTCAGGGCACAGCCTGCTACCTAGAAGAGCTGTTCACGGGAGTTACTAATAAGTCTCAGAGCATCCCTTCTCACTAGCACGAGTAATCCTTCCCTTCGTGTGAGGTCAGAGGTGGTGTTTTGACACTGCTGCTGTTTAACATGACATCTGGTATACAAAAAGGTTGAAAACCGGAGCTGTGAGTTATACTTTTTGGAAATGTTTCTATCAGCTCAGCATGGCACAAGAACAGCAAATCAGCTGCTGTATTTTCAGACATATCTATTTTGTTTGACTTTATAAAATGTCCCAGAGGGACTGAAAACTATAGTAAGCCTTCCACTTCATTAATTTTTAATGTTTCAAACAACTCTTTTGCTCTGGTTTGCTCCGTTTTAAAACAACTCTTCCCTGCTCAGAGGGAAGACAGCTTTTTAAAAAAAATCTTTATAACATTTCTGAATGTTTGGGAGAGGTCAGACAAGCCAGAGTTCAAAGTGCTGGAGATCAGACCCTCCTGACACTAGCAGCTTGGGAATTATGCATATAAATGATGGTCGCTTCTTCCAAAACCCTTCCCTTCAGGCTGACAGAAAGGAGACGGTTCATAGCTCTGTGGTTAGAATAAAGAGTTCATACATGCACAATAGGCAGACAGAGGGCATTATTCAGAGCTGTAAGAATTAGTGGCTTATAGTCTGATATTGAACAGGATGCAAAGGACTGGCATTAATTGGTCAGACACAGCAGAGATGCGGACATAATTATTTAAAGGAGTAACTCTCAACAGATGGACTTAGTCACGGCCAACACATAGTGTAGCTATCTAAAGAGGAAAAATACAAATGCCCTAGAAAGGAATTATTATTTCGAAGGATGCAGGCAGCCTTTGTCTATTAGGTGGCAGAATGATTCTTTCCATCCTCAGAGAGCCTAAAGAGTACCATCATTTTTCTTCGAAAATCTGCTCACCTCGTGCTCTGTGCCTGCCAACCTCACAAGCCTGAGAGAACCAGCAAGGGGTCTTCACTAACTGAAGGAAAATCAGCATGATGGTGACGATGGGTGCTGTGACAAGCCATAGGACGGTGACTTCCAAGGGAAGGTGAGGCAGCTTGTGGAGCGCTGCGACAGAGTGGCATGAGGGACACAATAAGCACACCTCTGAGATCGGTGGTGAGGCGCACACAACTGAGAACTTGGGAATTTGCATCATGGTCCTCCTGTTCTTGACAGCCACATGATCATATGGTGTCACCCTAAAGATACTCCCCTTGGCCATCAGATCAGACATGTTAGATCAGTGGGATGGGGAACTTGCCAGGGAGGGAGAGGAACAGCAGAGACAGCTAGACAATCTCTCAGCTGAGAGGCGCTTCAAGGAAAGATGGCACTTCACCTTTTCCCAGCCAGGAGTTCCAGTTCATGAGCTGATGGCTCTGCTAGATCCCTCTGTGCTCTCAGTATTCATAAATGGGCTGAGGAAATCACAGTTTCAACTCAAAAGCTTTTCATCACCAGCTGAAGTCCCGTGGCTAACAATAAAAAAGAAGGACAGCTTTTATAACCAAGAGGATCTTCCTTTCCTCATTAAGCTGCTGATGCTTAAGCACATACATCATTTTGGTTGCATCTAGTTGCCTAGTTTCATAACTTTTAGTGTGGATCATTGGTTTCCCTCTTTAAAATCAGATACTCATGGACACAGAGTAGCCCTACAGCTGCCCCTGCTCCAGGTTGGCCTCAGCCCTCTGGAACACGTGGGACCCTGCATGCCTTGGTGTGTTTGGTGAGTTAGCTTGCTCCCCAAGGGAGAGATCTTTGCACATGAGTAAGGAAGAAGACAGAGCAGAGAGCAAGGAATCAAGCGGAGTGCAGCAAACCTCCCCCTGGCAGGCCAGTAGTTGTCCTTCATCTCTGTCAAGCTCTCACCAGTATCTTCTTAGTGCTTGCTGCTGTAATACCCAAACAAGCCCCAGCAGGGAGAAAGATACTGACGATGCCCAGTGTGGAGTGAGCCTGAATGTGTGAGATGGAGAAGCAGCATTGCCTAAAGGTTAGCGCCTGCAGCTGAGAGGCAGGCCTGCTTTCATTACTGTTGATGCTGCAACATAAGCAAGTCACTTGATTTCTTCAGAACTGCCTCCCACTTCCTGCAAGCCAAGTGTTCTTCCTTCCAACCCACTTGCTGCTATATATAACCTCAGCGCTGTCTACCTTTTTTGCAGTCCAATCTGGGAGTCATGCTTCCCAGAAATTATGAGATGGCAGTCAAAATCATGCAGGTTCTTGGAAAAGCATGGCTTGAATGCCTACTCTTGGCTGCTTGCTTTCTGATCCTTTACAGGTCACTGGGTCACTTTTTTTAAATGCCTGTTGGCAGGAAAGCAAAATGGTAGTTCTATAAACAAGAACCCTGGCTCATAAAAGTCACATTTGGCCTCTGTATGTCAAATACATCATTAGGAAAATCAGTTTATCTGTCTCCTTGTTCAAGTAAACTAAGTAAATTTGCCTTCTGCCATCTGCTTCCTCCCTACTTTCAGTAAAGAGTTAACCTACGAGCTAGTCAACAAGAGGCAAAATCACAGACAAATCTAACTGCATGCTATCAGGAAAATAATGGTTTGTAGCAGCAGCTTCCTCATCTATTATGTAATAGTAAAGTTAATTCCTCTAGAAATTTAGTCTTGAACAGAGATCTGTCATCAGCTATAAACTCTGCTTATTGATCACTGCAGGGATTGCAGCCACTTCTGGAATGAAACGGGGCAGCTTTGCAATACCACACAGCACACCACACCCCAGTGAAGGACAGCTGCTGCCTCTCTTTAGCAAGCTGATGTGCGACTGGGATTCAGGGAACCTGATCAGCTAGTTGATTTGTCCTATTTCCTAGGCCAAACCAGGAACACCGATCCTCTGCTTCCCAGGACAGGAACAAGAAAGAAAGACATAATCAGCTGGAACAGGAACAGGACAGCTTGCTGCATGACACAATGCTTCTGTGGGCATCCTGGCATCACACTGAATTTTGTGGACACCCAGATTAATTACAAACAGCTTCTAGTGTGCTCTCAGCTGTTATGGGTGTATGATTCCTGCTTTCTTATTTCTTCATGGGCATACCTCTAGAGTTACCCTCACCTGCATCTATTGACCTGTCCATCAAGTTTTCTTGGCCTGCACTACACTGTATCTGACCCTTTGCACTTTTCATATGGAAGCCTTATTTTCTTATAATCCATATTTTTAATCGAGGACAGGATTCTCCTCTGATGAGTATGGGTAATTTTACAATGTTTGCCAACTAGAATCTGCTTCACAGAACTGAAGAACCCATCACAGAAGATCCACATAGCTGTCACCTGAGCACTACTAGTACCACTACTAGAGAGCGCTACTACTGAAAAAAATGGCAGAGAATGGGAAAATGTAGAAAAACCAGTACAATTCATAGTACAATTACAGCGCAAGATGTTGTATCTATCGAGGATTTATGTTTATATTTATATTTAATATGAATTATGAGTAAAAAAGTAGAAAAGATTGCCTTTTATTAGGGGGAAAACTGAGTTGTAGAGCTGGGGAGTGTCTTTCTTGGAACCCTTAGCAAAGCTAGGGCAGAAGGAGTACCCGTTTATAAGTGTGGTCACAAGCTCCTACCGAAAGGATTAGACCTGAACTCTTCAAAACAACCAAAGGAACTCCAGCACACTAGAGGTGGGACCAAACAGATTGGAAAGCAAGGGTCAGAGTCTCCCACACTTCAGCAAACCGGAGCATCTGCTGCATGGAGCCAAGCTGATAATGCCTTGTTATAAAAAATGTGGGTGATAGCTCAAGTGGATGCATTTAAAAATCTAACAAAGCTATGTATCATCTCAACGATTTTCCTCTGATAATTCAGTCATCCTTCTAACGACCCAAAATTTTTTGCTGTTATAGCTTTCCTCAGCCTCTCAGACAGCTTGTGACCTTGTTTATTCTTTAGTTTTAGAAATGTCACTGTCTGTATTTTAAGACGCCTTAAAAACAACTTCCTCTTTTACAGGGCTTTCAATACAGTTTTCCATCCTTTTCTTACTGCTTAGCAGTTTAGAAATGTTTCCATTACAAAGAAAAAAATGCCTGCCTTAAATCACAATGTAATTGTTTAAGAGACAAAAAAAGAAGATATTTGGTCATATGAAACTGTGGTCATACAGAAATTTTTGTCATTTCAGCTGAACCTTCATGAAGATCTGCCTGGTGAAGTTCCTGTTCAATGAAGCATGTGAAATAGCACATGAACAGGTTTAGGCTTTCGCAACAGGCCTGCAGCATCAAGGCTAGCTCTAGGAAATGCAGCACCTTGCGCAGGCAGCAGGCCCCCATGCTTCATGGCTACCAGTTCTCCTTCCTCAGAAGCCCACCCAGAACTGGTTTCCAGATGTAAGCCAGGCTCTGGCCTCCCAAGCTGTAGGGCAGGCAGCTGCGCAGCACCGGCCTCTCCTCTGCCTGGTGCTGGCTCCGTTCCGCTGGTCCAAACCTCCTCTGCTTTGGTTGATCGAGGTGGCTCTTGTGACCAAAGCCCATGGGTGGGCTTGCTCCTGATCCTGCTCCCACACGGCTGCCCGGAGCCCTGGGGCCCCTTCAACGGCAGAGCAGCAGGCACTGGAAGTTGGTTCTAGGCAGTCTGTGAAACATCCTGCGACGCGATGGGATGACAATCGCAGAAAGGGACACTAGGACAGCTGACCTGTCAGAATGGCGAGTCTGGCTCCTTGCGATAACACAGGGATAATGCAGGCCTCTCAGACACTTTCCATCCCTAGGGAAGAGACCCCAGTATCCACTGGCCTGCTGTTACAAAGCTACAGAACGGAAGAGAAGCACCAGTGCAGGGCGGGTGTGAATGATCCCAGCCAGACTGTGTGGGAAGAATCAGTGGGAAGTCGTACCATGGGCTTAGGCCCCAAGACTTGGGCAGTCCTGAGCTACGGAATGCCAGGATCAGAGTTACCGTCCGATACAAAAGTGCAATTTGGTGACCATGAAGAGCAGAGGCAGGGAAGAGAGGGACCCGTGCGTTTAAGCCAGAACTGTTGTTCAAATGCTGACTCTGGCAGTTCCTCGGTGCATGACTTGGAATGAATCACCTCGTCCTGTGTGCCATTTACCCCTGTGCAAAGGGCGAGCATGAGATCTCTGCTCTCAAAATAGGAAGAAGCTGCTACACCCTTGTGATTCCCTGCAGGTGATCTGGATCTTCATATGCTCAATGACAGTAATTCCTGTGTAAAGGAAGTTGATGCTTATATACAGGAATGGCTACGGGACAGGAGGGAGCCCATTATTAATTAACTGGTGGTGAAAGTGATTGTAGGGAAGTATTATCTGGCACAAAACAATCCCAAAGAACTTCCTGTTTCATTTAACGGGAAAATAAAAACTAGAGGTGCCAATTTAGATCAAGAGGGTAGAAGGGAGACTCTTCAAATTGGAACAGACCAGGTGCTTGCTACAGGGTAGAGCAATGAGGGTGCCAGATAGAAGGGAACTGGATAAGAAGGATTGTGAACATATTTACAGCCATCTGGCACCCTCTAATTATCCAAATGACGAGGCTGCCTGAGTGCTCACCAAAATGTGGAGAGTGAGGGAAGGAAGGAGTTTGTTTGGGCAGAGGATCTTGAGTGCTTCATGCTTTCAACGTATGTTTTTTGGAAATGTTTTATATCACTTACAAGATTATTTATATTACTGGAGATGTAGGAAAATGATACCAGAAGGAAATGGAAGGGCTACTCCTTCTGGAGTTTTCCTTCCAGGTTTCTAAAAATCAAGTCATAGGAAAGAAAAGATACAGTTTCTTGGAGGCAGCATCAGGGACGGGAACGAGCCAGGAAAGCTGGATTCCTCCTCATCTACAGCACTGATACGTTGTTAGTATTACCTCAAGTCCTGCAGTTTTTAGTCAGAACTCTGCAACAGCTGGAATGATGTTATTTAGGAAAAAAATCCCAGGTTCTAGAACTACAGTGTAAACATTTTAAAACAAGCTCATGGTGCTTACTCAAAAACTAAGAAGGAAAGTTAAAAGTTTATGGTTCTAAGCACCAGTGTTATGCTTTCATTGGCCTTAGTAATGATTTTGTAATGTCTGGGTTCACCAACATTAAAGCTGTGTTATCTTAAAATCACTTTACTTTGTTGTGCTTTAGTTCTGTGAATCAGGAGTTTTGACTTGGTTTCTTGGTTTTATTACTGTCCAGCTGTGAGGACATAATAAGAGCTTTCCGTTCAAGTCCTCCTTTAGAATGGTACTAACCTTTCTGTCCTACCTGTTCAGAGTTATAATGTTAGCACTCCACAGAAATGCAAGCAGCAGTGTAACTCTTGCATTGCAATTACAGTATGTGTACATCCCTCCACTGACAGGACTTAACAACAAAAAGCAAACCGTTTAATGTGAAATCTTGGGTATGTTTTTCTCTTCTTTCTGATCTGGGAGATATCATAGCATCATATACGGTGGTGTGGTATTTTTAAAGGTTGGATAATTTTATGACCACTAATAACATCTGCTGTTAGGCCTTTTAAGAGAAGGGTAATCAAATTTCATGCTTCAGGGTATTAACCGATCACAGCAAGTGTCAAAATTGTATTTTATTCTTCTATCAGGAGCTAAACAGTACTACGCTGACTGGACTCATAGCCTCATTCAAGCGGAAACTAGACTTCAGTGACAAATTATTTGCCTTAGCATGGTAAAAAGCGAGGTGCTGGACTTAAAATTTGACATTCGCTGTTGCTCACGTATCACAGCAGATAGCAAAGTAGAAGCCATGCCCTCTAAACAATCTGGAGCTTGCTTTCTTGATAGTGCAACAAGTGTGCCTTACCTAGAGCACAGTGGAAGTGACATTAACCCAGCACAGTGGTTTCCCTGTCAACAGTGGTTTATTGTCCTGGAACCTGATCACAAAAGGCTTCAGCTTCTGCTCCCTGAAATAAGACTCGCTGAAATGAACAAGACTGTGATGTTAGCCATATGTAAACAAGCGCTGCAGAAACAAGAATTTCTTCAGAATTCAATATCCAGCACAGAAATAAAAGGTGATCATTAGCTAAATAGTGCTCAGCAACTCTAATAGGGAAGAACAGGTCTGAGGACGGCACATTACAGTTAGGGAAGAAAGCCATTTACTTTGGCAAGAAAACAAGAGATCATTGTGGTCAAATGTTTTGAATGAGACGTCAAACCAAGGCTTCACTGCACTCACGATCACGAAACTTTGCATGGTACCTAGGGTAAGAATAGACATAAAAACACCGTGTTCCGTCAGAGTCAGACCACTGATTTCTTGCATTTTCTGTCTTTTGATTTCTTCCTATACTTAACAAAATTGCTTTTCACTTTCCTACCTACGTGCTCTTAATATTCCTAGTGAGCCATAACTTCTATAGAGCATTTTTATGTCTCACAGCATACTCGTCATTATTTCCTTTTGTGCTGTATTTCTCGTTTTTAAATACATTTTCATAGTTTGAATAAGTTCTTCAGTGTTGCAATGTAGGTATGCTGTTTTGTTTCCTCCCTTTTCTGTTACAGTTCCTTTCTTGCTTTCTGGCAAGTTTGCCTTCTCTTTTTTTGGCCATTTTTATGGGATGCTGCCAGAAACGCTGAGCCAAAGCATTTCCATTTCCTCAATTTTGACTTGATCTTTTTTAGTCCTTTTTAAAAAATAAAAATAATTTTCATTTTTCATTCACTTGATTAATCCTTCGTTCATTCAGTCTTCGTGTCCAATTGGTAGGGTTTGGTATCATCTTTCAAACAAAAATCAGATGGATCGTATCACAGTTATATTTTCGGCTATGTTGCCTCCAAAGAAAATCGTTATCGTTAAACTGATAATGTACCAATATTTCTGGTTAACAAGCTAATCTCAGTATTTCTTTTTGGTTCCCTGACAATGATATGTCTGCCTCTGTGTTGCCTCTTCTGTTATGCTTACATCAAGACTTTTCATTCTGTACAATGCTGCCCAAAGAGGATCTGGTTTACAGCCATCGTTCCCAAGCACTGCAGTAACAGAGCAAATAAGAATTTGTCGTAGCGACTGATTATGGCTCAGTCAGAAGGGTCAGTCTCCCTCCACTGGCATTAGAGCCTCGAGTTAAAGGTATCTCACCTAGGAGGGATAATCTGGTGCGTCCTGCGCTCAGTCCTGCATGCACTCTGTTACAGAGGAAGAGAATTTGTGGAAACTGAAATCTGTCCACACAGAGGCTCACACCTAAATCACTAAACTATCCCCTTCAGTCCATTAAAAGCTGAACGTGCCTCCAGAACAAATGGATCAGATATGAACAAAAGCTGGGAGATGTCTAAGAAAAGTCGGAAGAGCCCTTCTAAAAGCAGCACAGATGCAGGAACAAGACACTTGAAGAATGTTTGGTGAGATAAAGGAGGCTGAAAATGAACCGGGCTCGCTGTCATTTCTATCCTGTATCATTACTAAGTATGGAGTGCTCCCAGCCCTGCAGCGCCTGGAATGCATGCCATGCCTTCTAGCCTGCAGCTGCTCGGAGGCAAGGCTGGCAGCCACAGCTCAGCCAGGTCAGGTCCAGCGCATCGTAAACTTTCCCATGTCACTGCTAAGGGTATGAGACAGAGCCGGCTCTCCAGTGTCACTACTCACCCCCCTGGCCCCAGCAGAAGCAGGTGTCACGCAGCACCAAGCCCAAGCGGCCCTGATGACACGCTTCCCTCTTGTGACGCTTGCAGGGCTCTGGATGAAGTGACCGAGCGCAGAGCAATGTTGCTGCGGTCCAGCTGCTTGTTCGAGTGCAGGCAAACTTATTTTGAGCTAAAACTTTGCTCAGTCTGAAGGCCATCCTTTGCCTTCTGGAGCAGTGGGGTGCGTGTATTTTAGGGTGGAAAACTTCGCCACCAATCTGACTTCAACTCTTTGCCCTTCCTGCATGAAGTTTATTGGAAGGTGAATGAAAAGTTGTCTTGCTCTGCCCTCTTATGATGGTATCATATTTCCAGCTGTTATTTTATTAAGTATGTCCTGTCTGCAGCTCTGAGACAGGCTTTTAAGTTAAAATATATGATAGCTATACAGATTCTAAGGTCTAATAGACTAGATCTAACAGTACTGACTTTTAAGTATTGAGATACATTTTTTTTTTTATTGCTCAGTTTTTTATTCTCCTTTTCCAAATTTTCTATTTAATGATGTATTTGAATGTCTTACAACGGTGTGTCTACACTGTAAAAACGGAAGTATTGCAAATGACACCTGCACAAGCTAAGTCCACACAGCAGAGTACAGCAGCAGTCACGTCCAGCTGGCACTAAATGCTTCGCTCCGAGGGTTTCTATCCTGTTCTGTCCTGGTCAGCGCTGATCTTAGCACAGCCCAAGCCAGCCCTGTCCACCTGCAGGGCATGCACCAAGTCTGTATTTGCAAACAATCTGGGCTCAGATAAAATAAATTGTATGTATTGGTCTTACAAACAAAATAGAATAATGTTTGCCTTTGAAGAACAAGCAGAGGCTAAAAATACTAGAAAATACTAAAATAATAAAGAGAAACTTTGCAGCTTCTGGTATCCCCTTATTCATCATTTTTAAAGAGCACGTGCAGAACTAAATGTCATGTCCACTACATCCATTCCTCAGTTCCAAAAGCTGGTATAAAAAAGGGTAGCCTGTGATGTTAGTCAGAGTTCATACACTCATCGGAGAGATTACAGAGGACAGCGATGATATTGCAGCGCTGTGCTAACATTCCAAGGTGGTCCATTTTTCATTGTCCTTTCCCACAAAAACAGGAATACTTGCAGGCAATCGGTTGTGTAAAAACACGGGAGACAAAGGAAATGGTGGCAGCATGACTTCAGGACTGGAATCTTATTATGAAAATGCCTAACTATATTAACTGAAATGGAAAGCCTATTCAGAGAAGACACCAAAGGGTGTATGTGAACCCATGTGGCAACACTTGTGTTGCAACTGTCGCTTCCACTCACTGTTTTTAACCTGCAATTTTTCTATTTAACTCCACTTAGCAGACTGTAAATATCTGAACCACACTCCAGCATTTCCACATGTTTTCTAAGGCTCCCTGGTCAGATGCGTTGAAAAACTTCGGGGATGCTGAGGTGCCCATTTAAAATGCCTGCAGTTTACTCATTGGGCTGCACTGAACCATTTATCCATTATTCCCAAAATGAAGTAACTCACAGGCAACCAAAAAATCACGCTTAGCGACTTTCCTCTCTCCTTTCTATTTTGCATTGTGTCTTTTGCATTTCCTAGGTCCAGCTAGGGCTGTCACACTTGGACAGAAGGAAGATATGCAGCAGAGCGAAATAACAGCGTTTAGGGTCAGTGGAAAGCAGAGGCGTTGTTAATAATATGGCAGTTCTCAGTTACTGCCAGAGTTACCATCTTTGACATTTGTCCAGTGCTATGATGAGCTTGAAAGGCCTTGCACAATTAAAAACGCATCTAACTTTAATTATCAAAACTATTCCACAGAAAGTAAACCCAAACATACGAAGACTTTAGGATTCCAAATTTCTAGCAGTATAGCCAGCCTTAAAAGTTCAAAAATTATAAGTCAGGTTCCAACAAAAATATGGCGCTTAAAAAGAAGTCTTTAGGATTTTGTCAGAATGCTTTTTGCCTCTTGTACATTTAAGAATGCCCTAGAATACGCTTTCCTTTAAAGCTTAAAGGGGTTTGATGGATGTGTTTCTTAAATGATAGTGATAATCATTCTATATTCACATGACTCCAGGTGCTGCGATTTTAAGATCTATTAGTACGATATTCATAACACAGTTGTGAAAGCTGGCAACACTCATTTTGATACGCCACTTTCCCAAAAGCCCAGAGAAAACAGATGGACTTTGCGACATGCCTGGAAAATTAATTAAACCTGGACGCTAGTGGACAAAGGAGAAAGGAAGAGCCAGATTCAAGGACACCTCCTGGAAAATGTTTCTTCCTGTTCGCAGTGGACGCAGGGCGGGGGATGCACAGGCCGCACCAAGTGACTGAACAGCTCCAGAGTACATGTGCTGCTCTTAAAGATATAGCAAATGAAAATGTGTTTGTTTACAGTCACAGGCTGCTGAGAGAACCATTGGCACTGCTGGGTTTGTGCTAAATACAGCCCTGAACTTGAAGGAATTGGTGTATTTGTGAACCTCAGCTTTACACTACCAGAAGTTTTGCTGCTGTTGGCTACACTGCAACCACTTCTGGTTGTTTACGCACCCCTGTTTGTGCATCACCAGTAAATGCAAAAGCTGTGAAGGAAGAGGGGAGGAGGAGGAGAGGGGGTGACAGATGGTTTGAGAAATGGAGCACTTGTAGAGGATTCTACAAGAAGTTCATCACATCCACGGAACCAAACCCTTTTTGACCCAGTTGTTTGGATTCTGTTTGCCTGCTCCTTTGTTACACAAACACTTTGGTATTCTTGTACAATTGCCACTGTCCCAGGGTCAGGACTACGTGAGAAAGCAAGTAAATTCAAAGACAATACAAGAGAAAAGAGAACAAACTAGTTATGGCCTGCAGCCATACAACTCCAAACTGGGATTTCAGTAGAGCATCGTATGTCCTGACTGGGAGGGAATGCCAAGAAACTCAAAACCCCAGCTACCTAGAAAGACAGATAGATAACTCAGCATGTGGCACTTGTCAACATAGGCCAGTAATTATTAACTTTATTACTTCAGTTGTGTTAGAGATCAGTACGTGCTATCCCTTTTGATAAAGAGAAAAATCCTCATTATTGTGTTCACTTATTGTTCAGCATCTAGTCTAGCATCCTGCTTCCAGAGTCAGTTACTGCTTAATGCTCTAAAGTAACGCACAGCTCACTAGATGCATTATTTTTTGTAATGCTGTTCACAGATGTGGGAGAGGAGAAATACCTCCCAGAAACCAGCAGTCCCTAAGCATAAGATTTGATTATCTTATGTTAGCATGCGCGTTATGGCCCAGATTTTGAGCTGCAGCTGTGTTGTGCTGTGGGGACTTGCTCCTGTCTAATTTAGAGCACTGGCAGATTAGGAATTGCTACAATTACCATGGTACAATGTTACTCCAGCCACAGTTCCCTTTTCCCAATAATTAGCCCCTGCACCAGAAAGCTGAGAAAGAAGATGATAGGGAAGTGGCTATACATCTCCTGCAGAGACTCCATGGCAGGTAGAAATACACCAGTGACTGAATCGATTGAGGGTACAGCTCCTTTATGTAATTAGGGAAGCATAAAGCAGTTAGCTATAGGACCAGATCCTCCATTGCAACCTACAGAGGTTACTCTGGCCCAAAGGATGTAATTAATTACTATTATGACTTGTATAGTTAGGAAATAATCCTCTATATTTAGTAAATGTAATAGGATAACAAGAGTGTTGGCCAGAAAACACGGTGAGGACAACTGTCCTTCATGGGCGATGCTAAGATATATCATAATAAACAAACTTTAAACAAACTGTGATAAGGCCAGAATATTTTGGCTTGGAAAAGAAAAATTAAAATAACCCCCCAAACCCACGAATCCTAGGTACTAGAGCAATGCCCACACCACCAGGTCTATTTTTCTATGGGTACGTAAGACCAAGCAACAAAATGGGGTGGGGGGCAAAGGAAATGAAAACAAGTGAAGGCCTTGGAAATAAAAGTGCTGCTGTGAAGGTTTTGGACTAGTAAAAGAAAATTCTGTTTGCAGAGGGTTTACTAAGAACTTGAAAGATATCTGTGGAAAACGTGTCAGATTTTGCTGCATTTACTGTCACATCAGTGAGCATCAGCAGGCAGGTTACCTAAGCATTTATGAGCAGGACAACCACCCAGGGTCAGCCTTGTGCTAATCCAAGAGGGGATTTTTATCAGCAAGTGTACCTGGGAATTTTATGGGGGCCCCTTTAATACTGTGCTACAAAGAAAGCATCCCCAAACCACCAGCAGATGAGTAATGACCTGCACGATGCCAAGAAGAGCTTCTGTCCTTTCAAGGGCAAGTTAAATTAAAAAGCAGTGCAATAATTACAGTATTTTGTTGGGTGAGGGGTTTTCTTCTTAGGCTATGAAGTACAGAGGTTGAATGATATCTAATATGGTCACCATAAATGTTTTATGAGAGAACAGAAAAAGCAATATTGTTTACAGTAGATTCTTCCTTCTCCCTTTCAGGCAGGCTGAATTTTCATTACCTAAGAGCAAATTCCGATGTAACATTAAGTTTTTACTAAATTATCAGGAATATATTTCCCAAAATACTGTGCCAGTGGCCTCACTGGTGTGCAGGTCCTAAACATGACAGACCAGCAACTAAATCTTTGGACAGGTCATTTAGAAGAGTGAATGTAGAAAAGAAGGCAAACTTACTTTTTTTTTTTTTTTTTTTTTTTTTGGTAAGAAATTTGGAGTACTAATTTCACAAAGCTAATGCATACCAGACAATGTAGTACAAGCTCCTCCAGGCTGTTAGATGAATAAGGTCTTTCAGGCACTGCACACTGCGCCACTTGTTCCCTAAAGTAGCCCTTTCTGGTAGCTAACCTCTCAGCTGGCAAGAACAGAGGACACTGCACCAAGTGCCATTTGTCTGCCAGCTTTCAAAAAGCAAAGCCACCCTTACAGCTGTTCCATTCTGCACTTCCCATACACACTTCCATCGTGTCTGACACCCTAGATGGACACACAATATTCTTTGGAATTAAACCCCCGTGAGTCTGATGAGCTCAGCTGTCTGAATCCTGCTGAAAGTCAACCCTAACCGGCTCAGAGTTTTCAGAATCTATCACACCTAGCTTGCGCACTCTGAAAATCGTCTGTAACTTTTCATCCCAAACCAATACTCCTGAAGTGAACCAGGAAGCAATTCATATTTTTAGAACGCAGCCTTCTGTCATAGTTCCTGAATGAAGAGGAAAATGATTACCTGTTATTTGTAACTCCTGAATGATGCAAAGACAGAGGTTATAGATGAAGCATTCTGGAAACTGTATATATTTTACCATGTGAAACCAAATAATTTCTTAGATCACCATGAGTTCTTGAAGCATTGTTACAGACAAAAAAAAGCACATGCTACTTATTTTGCTGCATTTGCATCCTTATAATACCAAGTTTAATGACATCAATGCAGCTGATGAGTCCAGAACCTTCCAAATTATGCCATTTTGAAGAGTTACTTTGACTCCTTCACAGTCAGAAGGGAGCTCAGAGGTAACTAGTCTGCGATTGCCTCCCCTACCAAACCCCAAGCTGGTTACCGGTCGCACTGTCGTGTAGATGGTGCCCTCTAGTGCTCCTTCCTCCTAAACCAGGAGCCAGACCCTGCCCCCGCTGCCCGGAGCCCATGACGTCCCCAAGCAGAATCACAGTATCATGGAATGGGTTGGGTTGGGAGGGACCTTAAAGCCCACCCAGTTCCGCCCCCCGCCACGGACAGGGACACCTTCTGCCAGCCCAGGGTGCCCCCAGCCCCGTCCAAACTGACCTTGAGCACTGCCAGGGCTGGGGCACCCACAGCTGCTCTGGGCAGCCTGTGCCAGCGCCTCGCCGCCCTCACAGGGAAGGATTTCTTCCCGATATCTAATACAAATCTGCTCTCTCTCAGTTTAAAGCCATTCCCCTTCTCCTATCCTTACAAGCCCTTGTAAAAAGTCCTTCTCCACCTTTCTGTTAGGCCCCTAAAGGGGTACTGGAAGAATCGGCAATACATGGTTAAAGAATAACCGTCAGGAGCTTTTCATGGAACTGTAATTATTTTATTTTTTAAACAACTTTCCCTTCTCTTTCCTCTGACTCAGCGAATGGCACTGAGTGGCAAATGAGAAAATAATAACAGTATTGCAATCACATCTAGGTGCCTCTATGAGTGGCCCCAGAGCCCCATTCCATCGTGGCCTGCAGCGTGCTGCGCGTGCACATATTAACAGGAAAATATATACATGTAAGAACAGCAAAACCACAAAAAGAAGGATGTGGGTCAGCAGCCCGGGTGCTGCTGCCTGCTTCCCAGTCCAGGCCGCAGGGGCCAGTCAGGACCCAGCAGCCCACCACCATTCCAGACACCTGCCAGACGAGGTCACTCCACAACAAGAGAAAGGAGATTCTCCCATCTCCCATCGTGCCTTCCCTTGCAACGAGACATCTCCTGATACCGTTTCAAAAGTCTCAGGACAAAAATAAAGCTTCGGCTCTGCCCTTCCAGAGCACGGTGCTGCTACGTGGGGGTTTTACAGCCATTATTTTTCCCCAGAGCATGATGCGATGCATTCATAAGTGGCACCTACTGAACCCACGAGCCATCAGTACAGGGTGTAACTGCATCTGATATGGAAATTTACACCACACAATTCTTAGGGTTGTTTTTAGTGATTCTAACTTTGACAGTTTTATTGCTGCTTTCTATCACCGGAACCATGTAAGACAACTGGACCTCGGATTTGTCTTTGCACATCCTTGAAAGCTTTTCACTTACTTACTCCAGCTGGAAGAAAACTGACTGGCTCTGGGCACTGCCGCCATTACACTTAACAATTTGCCACTGGCATTTGTGCAGCTGCTAATAGTCACCACGATGAGTTGGGGAAATGAAGCACAAATTCTGTAGTTGAGTGACTGTACCTTGTGTGTTCTTTTAAGTTCCTTCTTTTTTAATTCGCCATATTAATAATGTCTGAGAGACAACAGGTTTTGCACACATTCTAAACAGTCTTCTAAATAATAAATCCAGATAAATATAATCACTTGTAAAAGGAAATAGATTTTAAATACATTTATTTGCTTTCACTTTCTTAATTATGTCACTTTCTTTAATCATGTTTAGCTGTTTCTGAATTACTGTGACTAATTCAGAATAGCTGTAATTCTATTGCCTCAACTTTAAGGGTGCGGCCAACGCTTATACAGATTAAAGATAAGTAACCGTGAGTATCTAAATACCATCAACCACTGAGTAGTTTCTAACATTCAGGGGCAGATTCACTGAACAACTTCAGCAGGTTCCTAGTACTTCAGAAGAGAGCACCGAGTCCATTCCTATTAGACGAGTATTAGCTATACATTTAAGCACATGCCTATGTCACAGAGATTTCCCAGTTCCACTCCCTCTCCGCACCTGGCCCCCACAGAGGCCAGCGCAGCTTCTTCCTGGCAGCGGGTAAAGAACTCGTCTCACTTTCCCATTCTCCCTCATCTACTCTTCCTTCTTTCTAAACTACATCTTTCCCTTCTACGCAGCAAACGATATTTGTACTAACCTTGCACATAGAACTGATGTATGATTCCTAGTGAAAGTACATATTCTATACCCCTAGAAATCCAGGTGTGCTAGAGCAAGGAAGAGACCTATTGGGGGAATTTGCAAAAGCTGCAACTCAAGCACTTCAAAAGATCTGCAGTAAAAGACATGCAGCAAGTATTTCCAAATTTAAACGGTTGTCTCAGTGGGTGTTTCATATTACTATCTGCTTCACGATTCCTCACTTTGTTCTGGGAAATATTTTTTGCTTTTCAATAGTATGATGTTCCTGGAATCTTCTTTGTAGTGAAAATGCTTAACCTTAATGTAGAAATTATGCAGAAATTTAAGCCTGCAGCTATTCAGAAATTCAGAGCAGAGATATATTAATATTCTTCCTCCTTCCATCCCTCCTCATTCTTACAAAGGTACAACTCGTCTGTTCAGACTTGTGATTTGAATGAGGAGTAACTCTAGATGTCTGTGTAAAAGGGAAAAGAAAAAAAAAAGAGAAAAAAAAAAAAAGAGGCTCTCTCAGGGAAAGCCTCTAACTAATTTGTGTAACATGTTAATGTAAGAGATTTTACTAACAACCAACCTTACTACCCCTGGCAGTATACATCAATTGAGATGGAAATACCCGTCATTATATCATAAGATAAAACATTTTAATCTCCAGAAGACTGTGCTTCAAAGAAAGCAAGTGCCAAACACATGCATTTATCTTTAACGCCAAAAGCTTTAAGTATTTCAAGAGGCACAATCTAAGCTTTCAGAGCTATATTAACTTCAGCAGGAGCACTGGAAGGATGTACACAGGAGGTGTGATAACACCCAATATTTAGCATTAAAAAGTCATAGCTTGATTACATATGGAAAAGAATTAAAGACATGGAACATCCTGGGTGGGCCAGCCCACAAAACAGCCCCCTTTCCTACAGCGGCGAGACCCTGCATCTGTGCAAGACCTCGACCCACAGCACAGGGGATGGAGGCTGGGCTGGTCAGCGCAGCAAGGCCTCCTTCCCAACAGCCCCTCTCGGAACTCCTGCTGGAGCTGGGCCTCACCTGCCGTCCCGTGCTGTGGCCTGATCGGGTTTGCAGAGCGTTCTCTATGGCTGGGTCCATACATGCCACGAGTTCTTTCAAGATTTTACAGCACAGGACCGCAGCTGTGTAACAAGATGGAGATAGCTAGGCTGTCACGGCTTGCCTGCATCTCTACACCATTTTTCAGCCTTCTGTTTATGAGGAGGCTCCCCACCTGCTCCCAGAACCACTTCTCCTTTTCCACATCTCCCCAAATGATTTGTTGCTGGTTTCACCACACCTGTCTTCAGTTTCTTTGAGGACGTTTTCTTAATCATTTTAAATTGGCTCTGGTTGTGGCTGTTCTGTGACTGATCTCACCTTGGAGCCCCTGAAGGCTGTGCAGAGTTTACAGAATCCATCAGAGGAGAATCTGGAGCCTGTTTTCTGACAATTTAGAGAAAGTCATGTGCCTGTTTGCTTGCAAGTGCTTATGAAAGCCTTTTATTCTATATGCATGCATATTTTAAATCAAAATCTCTGTATCTCTGTGTAATATATATGTATTTTAAAGGAACTACGCTTATTCACTACTCTGATAAGAATTAACCAGGACTCTCCTAAGCTATTGCTGACTTTTAAATGGAAGGAGAAAGGTAGGAGACATTATGCAAAATAATTTCTTGTAATCGGAGAAAATGAGTTCACAATATGCAATTAAAAGTACTAAACTGTAAATCATTATCTTGAAACAAGAGCACTGATAATGAAGTTGATTTCGTATTATTTGAACTCTTATTTAGAGGAATGGATACATCTTGTTGATGTTTGATTCTTGCTTAATAGAGCGTACGGTGATAAAGCAAGCTATTTTGGGATAAGGAAAATTTCAATTTAGCTTTTTGTAAGATTTTTCCTCAAGTGAAAAAAATATGATTTGGCCTTTAATAATAATAGCAAGGTAGTTGATAATGCAGCGTAGCTTAACAACTTCCTGATTACTAACTCCTTCCTGACAATTATTTCTTCTGTGGTCTTACATCATCCATTTTGGCAAATCCACTTGATATTCCTCATCTAGAAAACATGCTTTAAAATATTTATTAACCTACACACTACACAGATTAAGAATTCAAAATTGTAGGTATCAGAAGTCCTTCTTATTCAGATACTATGCTGCAGAGCAACGTACCTGTTTGCAGGACTGCTGCTGAGGTTAGTGGTGGGCTTTGCATAAGAGAGCCACTAGCTGCTTCTTGGCTGCAAGGTCTCACTTAGGTACACAACACTTGGGTTTGTAACTAAAATGTTGATACAGTGACTGATAAAAATCAAATTCCAGGCAAGAAAATCTGATAGAATAGGTAACACTTCATCGGTCATTTTTTTTGATTGGTCAGTCCACTGAGGAACAATTCATTCTTGATTTGAAAAATTACTACGTACGTGTGTGATTTCATATCCTGACTTAATGAAGCTTTCATTACTTTACTCATATTAATAATGTTTCCGTTTTTTCCTTTGAATTTTAGCATCGAGGTAACCCTGTGTTCTGGCTGATAGTAACCACTGCTCCTTTACATTAAATACTGCTCTTTAATACCGTCCACTTTTACTAACAGCGTGAATATGCTGCATAGAGACTGTTACACAGGCAAACGAGGGCAGTACATGTACACCTACACCACACTCTGGCTAACAGATCACCACGAACACGGCTTCTAACACGGAAAGGCTGTATGACGATTACTTGATAACTGTAAAGGAAATTTCATCCTTTTGTTCTCATCACTGCTGTGTGTTTATTTTCCAGTGACAAAACTGGAGTCAGAAAGCCATATAAAAGTTACAGAGCTATAAAGGAGATCAAAGGTACATCCACTACAGAATGAAACTGAGCCATAAGACCTATGACCCTTTTAAGAATGTGTTGTTACAACATTTTTAAACGGTTTTTGTTCAGTTTAAGCAAGTAACTTCAACTATTGTAAAAATGATATTTTTTAATGAATTATTATTCATATTAGTAAGTCTATAAGGATGAATGCAGAGAAGGATGAAAGAATATATATACATGAGAAAATTAATGGTAAAAGTCAGTAAACAAAACTATTTCAGTAATATTTACCAGTACATTGAACAGTAAGAAAGTTCAAATATTTGACTTTAAGAGCAGTAATTTGATGACACCTGGATGAACCTGGCTGAATTCTTAATAAACAAACTGATTTGTAATAAACACACTAATGGTTTAGTTTCCTGGAAATTAAACAGTAAGTTTCCTTTTCTTCTCTGCTAGAGGCTGAAATGAAGGTGAAGGTATCTTTGTAAAGCTTAACTTTTTTCCCTTCAAGTTTGAAGAATGAGAATTTCTTTCAACTTAATGTTTTTAGATTATGGTATCTTCTGTCCAATAAAAAACTTAAATTCTTACATTCTAAAATGCATCCAGGGTACTTCTTAATTTGCTCAATCCTCATGTTCTTACCTTTATAGATATTTTGTAATGAGTTGATACATAATGAGTGTGCTACCTATGAGTGTGTGTGTGTATACACGGATTTTTTTAAACAGAAGGTTGGGTTTTTTTGGTTTTAGAAGCAAAAAGTTTAGCTGGTTTTGTGGCATTTTTAAATATAACATCTTGCACAAAGTAGGGCATGAACTACTTGAATTTTCAAGTCTGCTCCTACTACTTTTTGTACTTTTTGTGTAGATCCTCTAACAGTGATACCGATGAAATAATATATTGAAGAAAGTATTCCTGTTAGTTTTCAGAAACACAAATTCTCAAATTCATTCATTTCAGCACTAATAATAGTTTTTGCTGTAATACAGGAGCTCATTAGTAACAAACAGCACCTTAGAGGAAATACTGCAGCATACTTTTAAGCAGAAGAATAATGAGTCATCACTATGACAAAGCCGAGAGAAAAGAAATGTGATTCTAGAATGTATTAGGAAAGGCACTTGCTGCAAAGTCATGTTAGTATCAATACGATTTTAGCCAGCAGCTCCCTTCCAATCTTAGGTTCCTAATTAAGCGTTATTTCTGCATGTCCCCAATATTAAGACAGATTCCCAAAGGAGAAGGATGTGACAAAATTTCCCATTTTCTTTGTATCCCCCATGTCTTTAACTATTCTTTCCTTCAAGCTTTGCTCCTTACATGAGCGTATCAGAGGAAACACACAATCACAGAAGTTTATCATAAAGTTACCACACAGCTTTAAACAAATATACAAATGTAATTAGTCAACTGATACTGATTAACAGACACTTTCATCCCTGGGGAAAAAAAACTAACCAAACAAACCAACAGAAATTTTCAGTTTACCTTAACTTCCCAAAAGACATGAGCTCAAACCCATTTCTGACACTCCTCTACCAGAAGATCTACCAAAGGTCTGACGCTTTTGGGTGGGAAGGTTTCCAGTGGAAAAGTACCTTCCAGAAGCCTTCTGCCTGCCACAGAGTCTTCTCTCTCTTTCCCAGGTTTACCCCCTACCTTAGATCCGACCCCATCCTATTTTACCCAGCTCACATTTGCATTGGAACGCAAATGGAACATCCCTTGGGCTTGTTCTGCGCTGCAGAACGACTGCCCTTCATTTTGTGTTTGGTAACCACATCGAACTGTGCATGATCTTCCCTCCAGGGCAGCTGTCTTCTGCGTGTTACAGTGCTGGTTGGAGCTCTGTAAGGATCTTGGACATCATCACACCAATTTCTTTATTGGTCTGGTGCTTACACGATGCCAACAATTCCTCTGCCAAAGTAAGTTACTATTAAAACAGTACTCTTACTTCAAATGTAAAAAAAAAAAACAAACCAACAAAAAACCAATCCAAACCTCTGTACTTTGAGATAAATTCTTTTTTTGGCAATTATCTGATAAAACTGTTTTGTAAAACGGATATGAATATTTTGTTTTCCTGTAGCCTGTGCTCCTTATCATGCTTTAACTAATACAAACCACAGTATCAAGCAAATATAGAACAGCAAAACAGAACTTTACTCTTAAATACCACAGTGAAAAATTAACAATAAAAATATCTTAATATAGAAAGCAGCCACTTAGGGGGACTACTTAGTGAGGATAGCTCTAGTCTGCGGCAGGTAGTCTCTCCAGACTCCCTTCAGAGCTGATGGAAAGAGAAGCTCTTCCAGGAAGCAATTGGCAGCAGCTACCCGAAGCACTGCTGTCTGGAGGAGCTGCTCACACTCCGCTGACTATGCAGAGGTGTCATTTATGTTTAGATCCAGACTGTTATCTTTTTGCTTTCATTTTCCCTTATCTCGCAAGATCCAAGATGTATGAGGTCTGTTAAATGCCTGCTGGAGCATCTGTGTGTGTGTGTCCTTCTGCAGGTCTCATGGGGACAGCCATGACATGGCACTGCAGTTTCTAGGCACGAAGAGGGCACATAGGGACTGCCCAGTGAGGCAGAACTGGAACCAGCTAATTACACCGTGCTGAGCAAGTCAGGACAAAACCACCCCCTGGACCTTTCACAGCTCTTGAGGAACCTACACAGGCACCTCAAAAAAGGCTATTTGCACAGCTCTGTCTTAATGGACAGAAAGTAATTAATAAATCCCCACCTAGGTGGAGCTGAAGAACTCTAATTTGCTACTCCTCAGTCATCAATAGGATTATTTTATTTGAATTTTTACTGTAGAAGGAAATAGACATCAAACATACAATTTTAACATATTACATTACTATAGAAAAAATAACTTTTTTTTTTTTTTCCCCAACACACAACCAAATACGAAGTCTGCGGTCATTTTTTTCCTCAAACAGAATCCTTTTCCACAGTGCCAAGAGTTCCCAGCTTTTATGTATACTGTGGTTTTCTTTTGGTTTGTTGCTGTGGCCGTACACTTATTTTTGGATTCTCCCCTCATTTTTGTCAGTTAAATTAGAAGCATGAGGAAAGGGTTTCCTCAGTTATTTTTGGGGCTGGCTTTTGCTTTTTTTAAAATGAGATGCACTCAAAGCAGAAACTGAAACATACCATGAGCTCCAATTTTAAAGTTTAAAAAGCAGAAGAGTGTTCCCCAGAAGAAAAGGCTGTAACTCAAGTGAAAAATCTCCCAACAGCAATAGCACCAGGAATTTCACTGCCCCAGGCTGTGCTCTGCAGAAATAAATTTTCTGCCATTCTGCTCAAAGCAGCTGCTGTCACCAACTTTCTCTGTTCCCATCCTATGCATTTTGCTACCCTTGGGCAGCTGCTTGCCCTGACTCCGTTTGTGCCAGTCCTGCTGATCAATGAACAACTGGAGAGCACAAGTGTGTACTTACAATATGGTACAACCTTACTCAGGCTGCAACCCAAACCACGAGACTCAGAAATCAGAAATAAAAATAATTTAAGAATTATTTAATTCTTAAATTATTTTTCTCTCGTAATGTCTGATCTCGTTCTCTGGTTCAGACATTTGTGATGTTTACGATCAGTGAAACTGGTAATTTTTTTAGTGTATAGCAACAACTCTTGCTGCCAAAATCAACATGCAGTACTGTTTACTGTTGAATGTGGCAGTTTTCATTTTGATAATTCTCATTACTTCATCATACAGCTGAAGTATTCTACACTTTTCTGCTAACCCACATTCCTGAATTCATGTGATTAGCCGGGAATGTCAGCTTCCCCTGTTATCACATAAAAATACAGATGAAGAAATGTGAAAGCATGCTCCCTGAAGGCCAGACACCGACAGACCCTCATGGCTTTATGTCCTCAACAGTATGAGTTTTTTAAAACTAGTTTAATCTGGGGGACAGTGGGGGAATAAAGGGAGAAAAAGGCTAACCCCTCATCTTGGAATGTGTGGGAATGACAAGGAATAGTTTTGTTAGTTCTTAGGTAGATTCCAGATCAAAGAAAACTCTTTTGTCCAAGTCTTACCTGCAGCAGGGCAAGCATATTGCCACCCCTACCATCGCTCCCCTTGACCCAGGCACCTGCTTCTATGGAAGGGTACCCCAAATTCTTTTGAGACTGCAACTGGATCAGATTTACCTGAAATTAGACAATGGCTACTGTAGGGATGAGTGAGAAAAGGGGAAATTTGTCCGGTAATCCTGCATGTGCCATGTTTCCTTGGGAAAACAGGCCAAACTTGGGGAACAGATGGATGAACTACACGGCTGCACAGGTTGCCTCAAACACATGAAGAGCATTTTAACTAGGAAGTAACTTCTTCCGAGTTTCACCATGAGCATTTGTACCAAAGTCCAGCTAAACTTACCCTTTCTCACGTGTGACGCTGAAAAAACCCTTTGGGATTAGGGTTTATACTGTGGGGTTTTTCTTCAGTTTGGGCTTTGAACCACCCACCACCAGCATAACGCTGACACGAACTGACAGGAAAAGCCTCTCCTGAGGGGCGGAGGGGAGGCACAGGCTGGTTTGGGGTGGAAAATGAAGCACTTGGCGGGAGATTTGCTCCCCTCCGCCAGCACCACAGGCCGCCCGCCTTGCAGAGGCAAATGGCGGCGGCGCCGCTCTGAAGAACGACCGTTGAGGAACGACCGTGGCGGGAGGGGGAGCGCGATAGGCGGGCCCCGGCGGAGGGGCGGAACTGCGGCAAATCTCAGCCAATCAGCGGCAGGGTCGCGGCTCGGCCCCTGCGGCCCGCAGCCGGGCAGCCCCGTCGCTGGCGTTTTCCCGCCCTCGGGGGCCCCGCGCGCCCCCCGCCCCGGCGCTCTCTGGGTTCCTGAGGCGTCCCGGCCGCCGAGGAAGGAAGGGGAGAGGAAGCGGCACAACTGGAAGGGGGAGATAAGGGCCGAGAGGGGCGGGAAAGAGAAAGAAGGGGCCACAAAAGACAAAAGCTCGGATGAGGAGGAGGAAGGAGCAGGAGGGAAGAAGCCGCACGGCCGCCAGCCAGCAGGGCTTCCCCTCACTGCGACAAAATGGAGGACAGCAGAGCCCCTGGGATTCCGCTGGAGACAGCGGGCTGGGGCGCTTTTCGGAGGGCGGCAGCTCCCCTCCGGCCCTGCCCGGCAGCCACCCAGGCGGGGAAGCGAGGAGCTGGGCAGGGGAACCTGTGCAGCAGCAGGTGTGTTTTCCACCAGAGAGCGCCAGTCTGTGTCAGGGAGAAAGGTGGTTTATGACAGGTCACGGACAAGCTGCTCGCCTCCACGAGAATCAGCTCAGGAGCCCATCAGCCCACGCCTCGAAGTTCTTCCTGATTTTGGAAGACGTGCCTACGCAGCACTGAATTTCATCTCCCTTGCCATGCATGTATGTACCCGAATGGAACCGCCTGGGTTTATTTCATGTAAACCCACCGGTCTCCCCAAAAGGTAGACTCAACTTCTGTTAAAAACAATCCTAAAGCTCAGGTTCTGCATTTGGTTTCGCTTCAGCAGGCAAATAGGCACACAGGGAGGGAGCAAGCAATATGGGGCTTGAGTTGAAAAAGCAATTCCTCCCCGCACCTTGAAAAAAAAAAAAAAAAATAATCCCAGAAAACCACCACCCATTTCTTGGCTGATCTAGCAGAAGAAAAGCCTGTTTAGTTACTAGCTTTCTCAAGTGCATCCAGGGGATTTTTGCCAAGAATCCTGGACTAATCCCAACATAAAAACAATGTGATGTCTAGCTGCATAGAAGCAGGTTTTTTTAAAACACTGTTCTTAAACAAGGAGCAACGCACATGGACTGAGGCAGCTACTTTGAAGGGACAGCATCAGACTTGCAGGTCAGGCACATGAAATCAGTATTTAGGGAAAGCAAAATATAACCAGGCTCTTGATTTTTCATTTTTGTTTCTTAAGACTCAGCCAGACTTACATAGCTCAGCTACACTCAAATGGTATTGATTTATCCAGTATGTGAAAGCCCTGTCAGCTCCAAGGCTCATTTCTACATTCAACTCCTCTGGAAACTAAGGGAACTATCTAGACACCACTTCGGGTTTTCCATGGCCTCCTTCCTTGGCTGTGACAATGTTACCAAGCTCTGAAGTATCATAAAGTCCAAGTTCTAGCTCCAGAAAGATACACAATGCTGCAGGTTTTCCCCCCCACAACAAAAAGGCAACAGCAAAGAACAATTACTTCTCACTCCATTCCTTAAGAAATACCACATTCTCCACAGCTGTACATACTAAAAGAAGTAATCCAATACAATAGTCTCAATTTATTTGAAATAATTCGGTTTGAAAACTTTTTAATTTAAAATTTACAGCACACGTTGGGAGGAAACATGTTTTGTTACAACTAAAAATTATCAGAAGAGTGCTGCAGGGTTGTTTTCTTTAATTTAACACTGTCATGGCTTTATTCAAAACACAGTTGCACAAAATCAGTTACTCCAAAGTTTAAGGAAAGAGTTTGATAAGGAACCAAAACACACTATATACATACTGCCATACAAAGAGCATTAAAATAGGACAAAACCTCTACAAAATATAAAACCCACCCTTACATATTTGCATGAAAAGACCACCCACCAAGCAAAAAAGTTTCAAAAGTTATCTGGAGGCTCTGTATTACTTATTTTAAAAAATGCTATGCTGTTTAATTGCATGCCAAGCTGACAAATATGAAACTATACTTAGATGGTAACACTGAGGAAAAGACAAAGTTACTTAGGAAGTTGAAGTTGTGTGTGAGGCTCAGATTTTTAGACGTAGTGGCTGATGCACGACACTGCAAGTTGGTTTTAGGAAGCATTAACTCTGCCTATCTTGGGGAAGGTCTGCTAACCCCTTCTGAGTTTATTGTGTTTTGTCCGATTTGCTCATCCAACATCAAAACTGGACTCGCTTACTGAAACAAGACCAGTACTCAAGTAATTTTAATTCAAACTAGAAAGTTTTGTTCCATTGAAAACTAATTTTATATGCATCAGTAAAAGACAGTTAAGGAAAACCCTGACAATGAGGTACTTTAGAAGTACACACTTATAAATAATAGGTTTCAATCATTCAACGAGACTAAAAAAAAAAAAAAAAGCAAACAGATGGGAAAACACACTTTTCTATCTCAAAGCTGAGCACAAAGCAACTGCCTTGAACACAGAGCCTCCACGACAAGATAGGATGTGCACTTACCTAAGGTTTCTATTCATTCAGTATTCATACACAAACACAGGAACTTTAGATTGTGGTTGCAAATGTAGTTTTACCACTACTTTTTCTAGTGTCTTACAGATACTCGTTAAAAAAATGCAAAACCCATTCAGTCAGTTCATTTCCAAGTATATTGCCATCTGCCTGACTCGTTTCATTCAGATGCCTTTAATGGCTGGCTATGCTTTACAGCTACATGAGAAACTATGATTTAAGGCTCTATTCGGGGGAAAAAAACCACACACACAAGAAATTGGGCTTTGCAGAACTTCAACCCTGCAGTATCTAAACTTGATTTAAGAGTTGGAAGTCACATTTAAAGTCTGCTAGTGTGTGAAATACCTATTAAACTTTCACAGGTAACCGATCTATGGGCGACTGACTCTGACTTAAGTCCAGGAAATCTCCCTCTTCCCCACCCTTGGTGTCTCCCCCAGTTTAATGGCAGCTATTGTCAGCCAAGACAGATATAAAAATAAGTCTCTTGAATAAAGCTGTGTGTGATATTTGGTTCAGTACCTACGTGACAATGTAAATTAGTTTTATATCAAGACTACCATTTTAAATCCAAATCATGACTGAAAAAGGAATGCTGTATGTCTGAACTTGTTTCGCAGTGGCTCAAATAGAAAACATGAATCCATCGGGGCAGAATTATTACAACCTGTTGGTCATAATCAGGCTGCTAGAAAAAAAAGCTTGTCTGCGTGTCTCCTGTACTTGCCACCAACTGTATGCAATGGAACAAGTCTCTGCAGCCATTCAATATAAAAAACCCTAAACTATTAACTAGTATTATACATAAACTTGAATGTTTTGCCTACAACCAGATTTAAAAACTTTAAAAGGTGACCTGTGAAGAAAGACTAACTTCTGTTCATCTTTCCCCCTTCGGTGATTCTATAAAAGTGTGGGGGGTTGTTTGAAAAAAAATGTGCTTGAAGGAGTTACCCGTTAACGTCTGCATTAGAAATGCATATATTTCATAGCCAAACACCATGATTGTTGCAGAATTCCCAAAATGACAATGCAAGAGCAAAGTGAGTGAAGGTTTAACACTGACTTTCTAGCGAAACTACACATTGCTTTTGTTAATACCTGCAATGACCATGTATTCTGGAGAAAATTAATGGATTAGAATTAGATTTCATTTTGCCAAGATACGTTCTTGAACAGTGATCTAGAGAACACTCCAGCAAACACTGAACATCTGAACAAGCAGGAAAAAAAAAAAAAATCTTCTGAAACCCACTTAGGCTTTACGATGTAACACACAAAATGGATAGAAGACTTTAAAAAAATATTACAGGAGTCACCTTTTAAGAAGCTGAAATAAAGGTGTAATCTAGTTGTTGACTTCAAACAGAATCCCTGGTAAACTCAAGACTATAGTCAACTTCTCGTTTAAGAGACTGGAATTTGCCATATAGCATTTCTGAGTTCAGCTTTTTAAGTATAAAAACCTTAAAATCTTGAAGGAAATTCATAATATTAAACCCACGTGAAATGGGTGGTTTACCTCTGGGCTAATGATGACCAACACAGCAAGCTTGTATAAAATTAAAGAGCTCCAAATGAAAATCTAGGGGGAAAAACTTGACAATGGCTTCAGTGATTATAGGGCTGAAAATTGTTTTCTACATAGAGGTTCACTAACAGGCTATTATATCTTATTTGGAATGATAAAAAGGGCAAGAATAGTAAAACCACACTTCTCCTATAAAAAGTTAACATATTATCTTCTGTAGGGACATCTATGGTACATGGAGACATACAGATCTGCATAATCACTATTGCGTATTCTGTAACTTAAGAGTCTGGTCCTACTTGTGTCTATACCAAATTAATCATCCTCTTCCTCGCCTTCATCTTCAGGGTCTCGTTTCCTCTTCTCCCCTCGAATGCCCTCTGCTAAGGAAAAGAGGCACACATTGCATTACGTTCTGCTCAGACATCACAAAGGTAACGTTATGCTTTTAGAAAAGGTAATTGAAATGGATTACTGTTTGTTCATCGTTAACATGCTCACCACTACCACACTGCTGCATGGCTTACGGCTCTCAAAAAAAGATGAGTTTCAATTGCCCTCCATAATTAAGTTCAAGCTAAGCATGTGATGCTCCACAGAGGGATCACCGATATGAAGTAGATTTATAAAAAAGTGTTTCTGTTAACACTTATTTGAGAACTACAACGGAAAGGACGTTTTTCCATCTCCCCAACTTCGGGTTTTAGAAGCTGCATACATCCTGCCCAAAATGCAGCCGTTTCTGCAGATACCAAGCTCCGTTCTCTCTCCAGTGACAAAGTGATATAAGCATCTTGCATAAACATCTTTGAGCTTATTCTTAGAAATATGTTTAATTCAGTCAGTGGACTATGCGCTCTTGTGGTGAAATCATGAAATGCAATTTTGTCAAATCTAATACATTTATTTTTCAGCAGTCATTTCCTGGCTAATTAGCCATCCTGACTGCCTGCTTTGTTGTCTTAATAGATTCCAGGGCTGCATTTATAAAAACTCAAGAATTAGCATTACTACTTCAGAATTTCAGGTTTTTCAAGTGCAAGGTACATCTCCAAAAACTGATCCATAAGCCAAGCATACGGATGAGACAGGCTCTAGTCTGTGGAGAAATTCTAGAATTTGTCTCGTTGACACAGAGGTGGAACCAGACTCCAGCATTAATACAAAAATTTGCTGCTAGGGCTAGCTTAAAGGTTAGGACAGAGTTCCTAACCATTGGAAAATGGAAGTTCTAGGAGAGCCTCGCAGCAGGACAAGAGGAAAAGCCAGGTCATTTTAAGATGAAGCTTGGTCATTTTTTTGAAGGTACTTTAGCAGCCACTGACTGGTAGGAACAGGGGACTCCTGCCAAGAGAAGTTTAACTTCTGTTCCAGTGGTCCTGTAGGAGCATCAACCCTAAGGCCAGGTCCTACCCTGAAAGCTTGGAAACCTCAAATAAGGTGCAAAAAAAGAACGAGTGATATGTTTGCCCTGTTTAACTCCTTGGAGATCCTTCTTAAAATATCAAAAGGTAAAAATTAATTTATGAAAAAATACTTGAGTAACCCATTTCTTGCAAAGGAAACTTTTTTCTTCAAAATACCAAAGAGACCATACTGGCCTGCACAAATGCCCCTGTCTTTCACATCACTTACACACACTCAATGCACCGTACCCTCCTAAAGCAGGATGAACCGCACAGGCTGGCATTTTTTCTTCGCAAGCTTTTGACTATTATGCATGTGTCTGACATCAGAAGAGTAATTTATGAAATTAAGAAGTAACAACCATCGATAAAAGGACTAGGTAGAAAAAAAAAAAAAAGATACGATTAGGCTCACTAGCTAAGGTTGCCCCCGAAAGCAGCTTTACTGCAGGCCACTTTCAGCTTGATAGAGGGAGAAGATACAGCTGCTACCACTGCTTCTAGGGCTGCACCAGCAGAGCCTCTGGTGCACTGAACAAGGCATTTTAAATGTACATAAATAAAACTTGCAAGGCGTACAGAAGTCCCTCTTCTGTCCACTCTTGAAGATTAAAGTTTCTAACCATGTAGGAGATGCAGTATCCTTCAATTTGGAAAACTGCCCCAACAAGACTTTGAAAACTGTCATTTCGTCCTTGTTTCTATCTTACAAGCGGGCAGATAGAAGAAAATACCAAATACTCCACTGCTGCTTTACTACCTGCTCGAGCTCCTGCTTAAACTGATCCTAAAATACTTCACATACCTTCCGAAACAGACCAGCCAAACAGTGATTTATGCTATTAAACTGCACATCCCAGATTTGCATAGTTTCAGAATTACGAAGATTAGATTGTTTCAGTCACAACGTTAATAACTTGAGAACTTACCTTCTTCCTCCTCGTCACCTCCTTCTTCAACATAGTCATCATCATCATCTTCATCCTTTACAAAAATTGTGAAACATTTTTACAGTTGCTGTTTATTGAAGCTTGGCGTACACACTGCTCCTGAGCAGAAATTCAGAAAATCCCACCTACTCTGAGCAGAGGCCACATTCCACATTTACTTTTTTGTTACTGGACATCTGTATAAGGCCAGGCAGCCAAACCGACTCCAGTACATTTAATCAGCGGTATCATCTGACCTGGCATTCTCATTCCGTCGTTTTTCCCCACTTATCACTACTTTACGCCAGCTCAAGGGTAAGTTATTGCAAGATTAACTGAAGAGGCCACGACGGCAAATAGCGACGACAAACCGCTTTAGTTCCCCTCGTAACCCAATGACATTAAAAGACAAGAAAGAGAAAGCAGAACAGCTAATATTTTCACAAAATTGTTTCTATGTCAAATGAATTTAGTTGTTGGGTTTTTTTTAAAAAAAGCTGATAGCTGAAAAATGTAAACAGTTAACCATCAGCAGCTCCAGAAAGTCAAAACAACGGTGCAAGACCTCTGTCCTACCAGCACCATGTCAAGCCTTGATGAGAAACTAAAGTCTTATTTTTATATCCACCCGCTATATCAAATTTTATACATTGGGTAATGCAACAAGTGAAAACAGCAAGCCCATCTAACATTTGCCCTTAGCACATGGGAATGAAAAATCACTCTGGATAAATCCACTGCAATTAGAATGGCACATGACTTCATTTTTGAAAATACAGGAACGAGCTACCAGAATAGAACTCTTCCAAGACTTTACATACCTCACCCTGACCACCATCTGTTGCTAACCTAAACGAATCCAAATACAAACTTAGGATCTGGTTTTGTTGCCCCATCAACAGAAGGGCCATGGTCCTGAACACCCTAACGTTTTCATGGCTCTGTGTGGCAATTCCTGGTCACCAAACATGCAGAGCATCCATGTACATGAACGACCACACACAATTCACTCCTGACACTCTTCCTAGTCACACACTGTTAATCTTCCAAGGAACTACCTCTAACCTCTTGGCTTCAAAACAGGTTTAGTTATTTAGTTTAGCTTCATGAATTGTGTTACAGCTGTTACCTCTTCAGAGTACTAAGGCAGAAAAAGTTACAGACATAAGCCCATCATACCAGCCGTGGTTACCAGAACAAAATGAAAAACACCAAAGAGCTTAGTTCAAGATTTTCTGCACATCCATGTGAAACACAGCTGACAGGAAGTCACCACTTATCAAAAGCAAGAGTACCGGAAGTTATGACCACAGGTTTGGGGGTGTTTTTTTGATCTAAAACATGCGAGCTGCTCACACAAACTTGCACACAAAATCTGTGCCAGACACACACTCCCTCTGATCCTCCGTAGCTGTAGAGAGCGCACTACATCAGGAATCCCGGGTTTTACTTCTACCCAATCATCATTTAGGCACGACCAGTTTCTATCTACAAGAATCTGTTTATAACCTTGTAAAACCATGTATCTTTTCTTACCCTAGATTCTTAATACTACTTCATTTGCTTTTTAGCACAGTAGTACTTGAAAGATCCTGTGGGCT
The DNA here is from genome assembly GCF_023634155.1 of Falco peregrinus. NCBI lineage: Eukaryota > Metazoa > Chordata > Aves > Falconiformes > Falconidae > Falco > Falco peregrinus. The sequence goes on along the minus strand of NC_073740.1, from coordinate 5,072,600 downwards.
ATTTTCCACAGCTCTTCACACCACCACTGGGAACATTTTCAAGTGAGCCCATGGTGAAAAGCCCCCCATTTATCGCAGCGAAAAACTAAGACTTTTCTTTTGGGGTTTTTTTTTTTTTACTTGAAGTACTGGTAACTTGTTGCTGCTTCACTCTCTTCTTCCTCAAGACCAGCGTATTTTCTTTGGTTTTCCAAAAGAAATGAATTTATTCTACTTAATATATGTTTCTATTCTGACCATTTAACTGGTAGTAGCACATAGTTTCAAAATGTTGGGGAGAACAGCTTTGGTCGCTCACAGAGAATAAAGTGGCTCCACCATCCTGCAACGTTACAGGATGGGATAAGAATGACCCAAGTCTCGGAAGTCAGCCAGGACCATCTTCAGAGCTGACAGCCACCGTCCTGCTCAGCGCTCTGCTGTGACAGCAGTGTTCTCTCGAAAACCCCTCACTGCACCGACCCTGCGCTGACACACTCGGTGTCTCCCAGTTTAACACAGAAGCCTGCAGGCAGTTTCTCTGCGTTGCTTCCATTTGGAAGAGTTTACCAACTTTACCTGAATCTCTTCTTTCATCAGGTAGGAAAGACCAACTTCCTCCTCCTCTTCGCCTTCCCCCAAATCTGAACCTCCATCATCTTCATCATCTTCCTCTTCGTATTCTCCTGGAGGACCGGCTTCATCCTCATCTTCGTCATCGTCATCTTCATCTCCTTCTGAAACAAAGAATACACTTGTAAACATCTAAGCTAAAAGTCAAGTTCCATTAACTCCTCCTTATGCGAGTTTGTACACACCGGTGGTATGTAATTGTGTACATATACATACATATACACACAACAGCTGCATATATAGTTGTAACGTTTTCTGCAACACATGGGAAACAAGCACGATTTCAAGGACGTGAATCTTTGTAATTTTTTTTCCCCTAAAGAAAAGCCTACCACCATTTTTACATCACAAGCTTCAGGCAAAATTCTCAATGCCCGAAGCAGCTGTGTATGCAAACTCCTGGAAGGAAGCTGAAATTTTAAGTCGGTGGAAGGGGGAGGGAGGCTTCTCTATAGAATCAAACCCTAAAATATTTAAAGGCAAAACCAGCTTAACATATTACATATATCTTATTTAATCACTTACTAGTAGCTATGAAACACCTACAGTTCCAGAGACATTCAGTTCCATTTCATTTCTATGTCTGGAGCACATAATCACTTTCACAGTTTCAGTTAAGCGAATTACAAGAAATGACAAGGTGATTTAACACTTAAATTCATTTTCAAGTTAATAACCTATTAATCTATTTTCAAATACTGGGTTTATTTTCACATTCCAAGTATCAACTATTTGGCTTTTTATCAAGCTCTTTTCAACACGGGCTTCCAAAATCTGATGGGTCTGAGTACTCTTGGGCAGCCCCCTGACAGCCACGGCCCCACACTCAGCAGTGTCAGCTCCCAGCTCATGATTTAAGACACCAAGAAAACACTGAGAAACCTCCATCACGAACAGATACAGCCCAAATCTCGCTAGTTGTTTGTGTGGATGTTTACAACGCACACGTAAGATGCTGTATCACAACAACAGCCCATCATACTTGCTAACAGTGCTCAAACACATTTGGGATGGTTTTCCATCCTCACAGCTCTGACTGTTTCAGTCATTATGTTAAGCCAAGAACACTGAGGGAAGAGCACTCTTACTCCTAATTCCTGCAATCGCATCAACACAGAATTTGTAGGTGCAGAATTTGTGACTACAACTGAGGTCAGATCAAAAGGAAGCGTATATGTATTTTTGAACAAAAAAAAAAAATTTACTACACTCGAGCACGGGACTGAAGCCATTACAAAACCCAGTAAAATTAGGGTTTTGCATACAGAATAATGCCTTCATCCCCTCACTTTCTATCATTCAGCAACACCAAAGAGCTTTCCTCCCAGCAACAACCCCTTCTGAGAACGCTTCTATCTTTGTAACATCTTTATAGTCAAATTGCCTTAAACTCAGGCAGCTTCTTCAAGAACACTCAAAACCTTCAACAGTTTTCACTCCATATCACAGCGTGTTAATACCAAACGAGTTCTAGGAGTCTGTGCTTCAAGAATAAGGGCACCAAATCTCACCAGTGCATTCCAGAAGTCACTATACCCCACACCACATTTACACCTTTATTACAGCATACTACGCCTATCCACAGTTTATTTCAGGAAGTTACCCTCATCATCATCATCTTCTGAGTCCGGTGCCTCATTATCTTCCTGATCAAATCCATCTAGGTATGTGATTTGCTGAAGCAGCTCAAAAATGCTGTCTCTGTAATCCTCGAGGTTTGTAATCTCACAGTTGAACAGGTCAAGGCTCTTCAAGTTTTTCAGATTTTGCTGAAAATAGATGAAAAGGGTTGGGTTTTTTCCCCCCTTCTTGACACAACTCCGCGGTACTTCAAGTTACAGTGCAGTCATAGCCCACACACAGTTAACCATGCAGCCAGCTACAGCGTTTATTTGGTCCCCATCCCTTCTTTTCAGTATTTTGCTCCCCATTAAATACAAAGTTCAGTTCAAAAAGTTTGCAGCAGCGAAAGTGCCCAACGAAAGAAAGCACTTTGGCAGATCAACTCCACAGCGCGTTTGCAGCACGCCCAACACATCCTCGAAGCACTAGACCATGCTGCACAGACTGTGCAACGCATATTTGGGTTTGTCTTTTGTTTGCATCACCTATTTTTGCTCAGGTGATCACAGGCAAAAACTGAACAACTCCAGAAGCCTTTCAGTAAACAGCTTGACTAATTGAATTACAGGCATCTTGTGAGGAGCAAGCAAGAGGCACTTGGTAGGATTTCTAACTACGCTACAGGATTTGCTTTCCGAACAAGGAAGACCAGACAAGTGATGGCGATTCTCCTCACCTTTCAGACTTTACACACATACAGATAACGAGCCGCCTGCACGGCCTGGCGAGCACCTGAGAGCTAAATAAAGCGTGTTTCTTCCACAGAGCATGAACTGCTTTACTTGGTCCATTAGTCAGACCATTAAAGTAGACAAAGAATTTTTATAAGCAGTTTTAAAAACATGCAGCCTGTATCAAAGTCTTAAAAAAACCAACCCCAATCACCTAGAAAAATGGGTGAACAGATCAGGCAGTAACAGGCGCTGGCAGCTTCCACGTTTAATGCCCTACTGCTGCTGCTTCCCAGGTTTGCTGCTAACTGACCGTCTCATACACACATCCTAATCACTTCATAGTTTAATGAAAGCTTAAGGCAGTTGCTTATTAGACAAACTATACCTTAACAAATGAACACAAGAGGATTAGCAAGACAGAACTTGGCTACTTTTCTTTCAAAGACTAAACAGAAGCTCAAAAATCTCTTATTCAGTACATCCCATTACTAACACAGAAGGAATTTTACAGCGGCACGTTTACAAGTGCTGTCTCTAATAACCATGACATTGAATTAATCAAGTCAGAACCAACTGGAATACCGACAAACCTAAAACACCGCAGTATCCGTTTCACCTGAGCTGGCAAGGAAAAAAAACCAGGGAACATATGACAGGTAAGAAATGAAATTTCATTTCGCATGCCTTTCAGCTGAAAAGGAACAGAAGCAGCTAGAACATATCACACTGCACCTTTGTCCTTGCTGATTTCGTAGGCTGCACTCGTTAAAAGCCCCTCTCTGCTGTCCCTACAGCTTGCTTCTGTGCCACGTGCTCACGCACAGCCCTTGCAGCTACGCTTGGAAGCTACCATTCCATTGCAAAAAGAATCAGTTCTTGATTAAAAAAAACCCAGTATTTCTGAGAACTAAACTTTCCATCGGCCCCTCTCACTTCATACTTACAAGAGCTTCCACAGTGCCAAGATCTTTGATTTTGTTGCCGCTTAGGTTTAGATATGTGAGATTTGGACATCTTTCTGCAAGGACCTCCAGGCCTCCCGAAATGATGTTGTCACTCAACTCCAACTATTATACAGAGGGAAAAAATTAACTAATTAAACGCTTGGCTTCTTACCATTAGATTCAGACCACATCATTTTTAACTGTTCTCCATTTAGCTTGACAGCTTAATGACAAAACTGAACACTTCTCAAGAGCCGCACAAGTTAACAAGCTTTGGCTGAGAAAAAGTTCCTTTAAGTTTGAGAATTATAGAATTAAAATCTCAACAGTTTGGATATCTAAAGTTTAAAATTAGTAGAATATATAGTACTGGAATTCAGCACAAGCTTTTATTTTGCCACAAATGTGCAACAAAAGGTATTTCGCTGGCCAGGCAATCCAACAGCCTCTTATCACCCACCAGCACGCGGCAAGACACCGCCAACCCTCACAGCGTTTCACAGACAAACATTTACCATCCTGAGACTCGCTGACCAAGCCCAATTTGGCTCTAATTAACTGGAGATACCCAACCCAATTTCCGATCTTAAAAAGAAGAAAACCTCAAACGATGCAGATCTGACATGGCGTCATCTCAGAGGCCCGCCATCTCATAAAGCCCCGCGCCGTGCCACCGCGGGCACCGAAAGGCACAACCACGCATCGCCACCCGTGACTTTGACTTCTCCGCACGCTGGTGGAGGAGAGGCACGTACCTTTCGGAGCTTGCTCAACGTGGGGAGTTTGGCCAGCGATGTCAGCTCTACATTGGCCATGCTAAGGAACTCGAGTTCTTTAAATGAATCATTCAGACCTTCGATTTCACCGTTGCTGGATCGGCAGTTATCAAGCACCAACTCCGTCACCTTCAACGGGACAGCAAGTCACTTGTCAGGTTAACGAGCGTCAAAAAACTGCACGCTTCACCCAAACCACAACCCGGAGGCTGTTAACGATCTGTTGGTTTGGTGTTTGTCTTAAATTTAGGCTAGAGGTCCCAAATCACTGACACCCGCCTAGTTAAAAGAAATTAAGAAAAACATGCAACAGTTTCCCTTTCTCTGAGCATGCTTCAAATTCTGCAAAAATCTGCCTGTTAACCCCAAACTTTTATTGAGAGATAAACTGCAGCCTCCCCTAGTGCCACTGCAGCCCGGGCTGGAAGCCGCCCTCACATACAAGCGAACTAACTTGTTTCTAAAGTCTAATCATTTAATTGTGCATATTTAAATGCATAAAAGCGTGCCATTTCTCTCCGAACTCTAAAACCTTCTGGCTCCAGATTATTTTACCAGTGAGTCCTGCAGGTTAATTGAGCCCAATTAAAGAATTTCCTCGTGCCAAAGCTGCTACCACGACTCGATAATCGATACAGGTTGGAGAGACCAACAAGGAACAGCCAATTAATTTTAAATTATTTTATCTACAGTGGAACGTATCACTCATTCGAAAGGACGTGAACAAGGTGACTCTTCCTTTCCCCTGGACGCTTTTTAAATAACATTTTTGGACTGCGGCAGAACCCCCCCGAGCGGCACACTTTGCCAGCTTCAAGTCTTTTTTATTTTTTTCCATCCAAAAAAATATAGGAATAACAAAACAACCAGCCCCCTCCCATAAGCACAAAGTTTCACAGCAAGGGGGACGTGGGGAGGGGGCTTCCCGGCTCGGCCCACGGAGCCCCTTCCCCTCACCTGCCGCTGACAACCCCCCACCCCGCGAACACCAGTTTTTGGGTTAAACCAGCAGTTTTGGACACTTTCCCTCCGTCCCGCCGCTGTCACCGTCCCCCCCCCCCCATTCCCCCGGAGGTCTGTCCCCGTGTCCTCCCCCCGCCACCGAGCCACGCGTGGGGCCGCCCCACGCGACGTGGCCCCTCGCCTTCGGCCTGGGGGGGGGAGCGTCTTACAGGGGGCAGCACGCGTGAGCTCCCGAATTTTTGGGGGTGTTATTATTAATTTTTACATCTTTCCGAGGAAAAGGGAAGTTGGCGGCGGAAGGTGCCCGGGGGGTGGGGGGGCTCCCCCCGCAGCCCTGCCCGTGGTGCGCCCGGCGGGGCGGCGGCAGGAAGGAGCGGGACCGCGCCACGCAGCGCACGGGGGGGTAGGGTGGGGGGGCGGAAAACCAAATTAATTTAAAATAATTGAAAATATATATATAATTAAAAAAAAAAAAAAAGAAGGGTTGAGGGCGGGCTCGGCGCGACCGTGACCTGTTTACTACAACCGCGCTCGCAAGTTGGAGGCGGCCGGCGGCGAGGCGGGAGCGGATTAACGGCGGGCGCAAGTTGGGGGCCCGCCCGCGGCCCCCCCCCAGCCCCGAGCAACTTCGGGGGGCGGGGGGCGGCCCCGCGGCGCGCAGCCGGCAGCCAGAGCCCGCCGGGGGCGCGGGTCCCCCCCGCCCCGGGGCCCGGAAGCACCGCCCGCGCCCCGCGGGGCTCCTGCGCCACGGCTGACCCAGATTCGGCGGCGGCGCCGGGCCCGCGCGGCCCGAGGCGGCGGTGGGCGCCCGAGCGGGGGCGGGAGCGCGGCCCCCGCCCCGCCGCCCTCACCTTCTCGGGGGCCCGGTTCCTCAACTCCAGGTTGATGCGCTTCTTCATCTCCATCGCCCCCCCCTCCCGCGGCTCCGCAGTGGCGAGGGAGGGTGGCCGGGCGCGGCGGGGGACCGGCCGCGGGGTCGCTGCTGCGGCGGCCGCCGCCGGGAGGGAGCCGGGAGTGGGGAGGGGAACGCCGCGGGCAGCCGCCGCCGCCGCCCCGCTCCGCCCGCAGCTCCGACCCCGTCAATGGCCGCTCGCACACTGAGCCTCCATGACATGGCGCATGGCGCCCCCTCCCGCCGCCACGCCCCCGCCCCGGGGCGGGGCTTCCTCCGACACGCCGCCCCTCTGATTGGCCCCGCCGCGCCGCGGGGGGCGCCGCGCCATTGGGCAACGGCGCTGCCCGTCAGGCGCGCCGCCTTTTAAAAGCGGGGGAGGGGAAGGAAGGGGTGGGGTTTGGCCTGCCGCGCGCGGGCTGGCGGGAGCCGGGCGCTGCGCGCCGGGCGCCCTGTGCACGTGGTGGGCAGGAGCGGGGGGTCACGGTCGCGCGTGGGGGTTTGCACGGCCAGGCTGCCGGTGGGGGCGGCTGGCCGGGCCCTGCGGGGGGTGGGGGGCGCTGCTGCCCCTGTGAGCGGGGCTTCGCACCCCCGCACGCGTGGGGGGGCGGGTTGCGTGTGGGAGGTTGCGTGTCCGGTCACACGGAGGGGAGACTGGATGGGGGGGTGTTGGACCGCCTCCTGTGCCCCCTTGTCTGGCCTCGGCGGGTGCAGATGGGGGGTTTGCACATCCCCTTGCGCTGGGGTGGGCTGCTCGCGGGGGTTTGCGCCCTCTGCTTGCCCCCACGGGGGGCGCAGACCCCCAGTTGTGCGGTGGTGGTCGGGTGCTGGCATGGCCCGGTGCACTGGGGGGAGCTGCTCGCTCGGGGGCGGGGGGGGGTGTTGCATGACTGCTTGGGGAGGGGGGGTGAGGCTCCAGGCACCGTTTGGCGAGCGGCGGGTGGCACGCGTGGTTGCAGAAGGGGGCTGCAGGCGGCGGGTTGCGTGGAGGACTGCGAGCAGGATTGCACGGTGGGCTGAGCACCCGGTTGCATGGTGGGAGTCTGCATCCAGGTTTTGTAGGTCTCGTTGCACCGGTACCGCCGCCAAGTTTTTGCATGCAGCATCTTGCACGTGGAGGGATGCGCTGTGGGTGCGGGGTTTGCATCTGGGGCAATGTGTGGGTCATGGTGCTGGGGGGGTCGCACACCTCGGGGTTGTACCCTCTCCTGCAGGCTCCGAAGGCGATTTCCAGCGTTGCTTTTCCTGGCAGACCTGTTCTGCTGCATCCCGGTTGCTGTGGGAGCACTCACCCCACGGCAGGCTGGGGGCTTCCTGGACACCCCAATTAAAATTTGGACCCCATCAGCTTGTCACCCTGCCAATGGCTGTGCACGCCTTGCAGTTAAACTTGAAAAAAAAAAACAAACCTACAAATAAAGGATGTAAGAACTCCTCAAATAGGGAAATGGGCAGGGGGTGACGTGATGCCAAAGCAAAACCACAGGTGAATACCACTGGGCCCTGTCAGGTCTGGCCAGATCTCAATCTGGGTTTCCCGCCGCCCCCCACCACTGAGAAGAAGCCATGGTCGTTACTGTTAATTTGCATTATTTTTTCTTAATATGCATGAAGGGAGCTTTGCAGACATATTTTGGTCAAGGTATATGCATGAGCAAACAGCCATGTGATAGCATGATCCTTTAATTCTGAGGCACCTCTGGGTGGATATGTATGGTTTCTATACATCTGGAAGCACGGGAAACTTTTTTGCTATTTAAAATAAAAGTATTTCTATATTTAAAGCTTCGGTCCTGGAGGATGCTGATCTCCAGCTACACTGCGGAATCTGCCCATAAGCCACTAACTCTACTTAACACAAAGCACGAGCCAGGCTGGAAGTGTTAGTCCCTCCCCAACAAGCAATTCCAAATATTTATATGTTGATTCTTTTTAACTTTGGGACTCAAATAGCCGGAGACGTTTTGGCAACTCGGTGGCAGAACAAAAAAACCAACATGGGAATTTGCCGGTCTATTCCGCTTTGTGTAAACTGAGCAGAGAAAATATTTCCTGTTTCAGGATCAAATAGTGAGAGTTCAGCCAGCCAGTTTCTCTGGTTATTTGAGAAGGGGTTAAAAATGGGATCAAAAAGACTCAATCTTGCCAATTTGGTGCCATATTTGGGCAGGAAGGTATTTTATTTTAGGGGGGGTCTCAAATACAAAGTCACCAGCTGGTGTAGGAAAAAAATTAAGGGGTGAAGGGGAGAATTGGTTGCAATGCTGCCTGCGGTGCTGAGGGCAGAGCATCCCTCTGAAACTGAAATTTATTTGTGACAGCTGATATTGAAGTGCTTCAAAAATAGATGTTTGGAAAAAAAATAAGTTTGTTGGGGGAGCTGAGGCTGGATTCAATACCGGCAATATTCTGTCATTGCGGAATTGTACTCGCTGCTTGCCTAGGTTCTGGGGTTTCAGTTGACTCTGAGATCTTCCAGTATTGGTGTTAGGCACATCAAAATCAATTTAATTTTGAGTTTGGTGTCTGCTTTGGGGCAGCAGCAGCAAAAAAGTATTTCAGGGGAAAAGCTGAGCCTACAAAGTGTCTCTCTTAACTTTGCTGATGAGCCAGAAAAAAGGAGTGTGTTCGGCCATATGCGGGGTTTGCATCTCGTCCTGTGCCTTTTTGCTACCGGAGTCGTGGTCCGAGAGGCGTGCCATGAAGTAAATGGAAGAAAAATGGGAGAGTTAAGGAATAAAAGGAGAATTACCATTTCTTTTGGTTTGTTTCAGATCCTGTTGCTCCATGTGGTGCTGATGGAAATAGTCCATGTTAGTGCTGCCGCTCCTGTTAGGGCTTCGAGATCCGAGCAAGGTTGGTATTAATGGATGTACCAGGACGCTGAGCAAAGTAATAACTTAAAAATAATAAATGCAGGAGACCAGTCCCAGCCCTCTTCAATAACTACATAAATCGGCAGAAATTCATCTTAACAGGTATCTAAAATAGAGGGTTGCAAACCCCAGAACCAGTTACCTCCTCGCTGGCCCCAGGGAGGACGGCTTTGAGCCGCAATTCTGCCGTTTTGCGTGTTTATGCACATCACTGGTGGTTTTGGGGGTGAAACCAGGCTCCTCTTAAACCTCCCATGGTTGCTCCTGTATAAGTGCTATGCAAAAATTAGGGTCACCAACACCTGGCGTGAGAAAATGAGCCCTAAAACCACCCCAACCCCCTTTTTGTTGGGTGGGGTTTTGTTTGGTTTCTTGCATTCTTGCAGTCACGGAGGCTGGATGCCCCATGTGAGGCTGGAGCACATTAAATGCATCCAAAACCTGGGGTTACCCTGCACTGCGGGATGGCAGAGGGTGCGCAGCGTTCCTCCAGCACCGCTTCAGGATGTGCCCAGGCTCTCGCAAAGCCACCGTGGGCTGCAGCTCCCCAGGGACGCTGTGCAAAGACGGGGTGCAGCAGGATTTGCTCCTCAAAGAGTTTGATAAATTGCTGCTAGAAAACAGCCAGGACCTTGGGAGACCTTCTGCTTGCTTCTTGCCTGACCGGAGCTAGGAAAGGTTTTCAGAACCGGAGGGAAAATCCTCTTTGTGTTAAAGCAGCTTATCCCGTGGAGGTTTGCTGGGTGAACCTTGCGCGAGTGGTGAAAAAAGGGGCGAATCTGGGAAAGCAACTTGGGAAAGCATCCGGACATGGAGCAGGAGAATGGATTCGCCTCTGGCTTCGGGTGCAGACTGAGGGAAAGCTCCCGGCTTTGCTGTCAGAAAGGATTCCGGGTGAGATCTTTTGCTATTAGAAGCACAGACGTGCCTTTCCAAAGAAAAAGAATTAAAACATCTTAAAACTCCTAATATTTTCATGAGCAGGACTGTGTCCTGTAGTGGAAAACTTGGGATTTTCCCTGGTCAGAGCTCCCTGGGTTAGAGCATTTATAAACTAAGGAGATTTTTGTGAATAATACCTGCTTTGGGAAAGCAGTAGGGTCGTTTGCAGCTGTACATCGTTAGCTGTAATTAAGTCAAGGACATACCCTGAATGCTCCTCTGAGTTGAATATAGTTTTTGGCCCTTTCTTCTGATCTTGAAGTGAGCTGGGTTTTTGCAGTAAACCGTGTTTGTGGTGTGCGTTTTCACGTAATTAATTCCCCTGTGATTGGGTTGACCTGGCGCTTTTGGAAAGGGCTTCTGGTTTTCTGCCCCTTGGTGTCAGGAGCGCCACCGTGGAGTAGCGATGCCACTAAATATTTACTAATAACTTAATGATGAGTAAACCTAGTGTATTAGAAGCTTCATGGCATATGTATTGTTTCCCCTTGATTTTTCTTCGTTGCAGGGTTGAAAATCTCAAAGCTGCGTGCTCAGAAATTATTTTCCGAAGCTCTCCTAAGCAAAGTTCAGCATTTTTTAGCAACTCTTATAGCAATGAGGAGCCAGGAGGTGGCACTGGCTGGCAGCGCATTCGCCTCTCGCTCACTTCAGCAGCTCCTGGCCATGTTTTGGACCCTCTTGGCTCCCCTAGGAAATAAAATATTTTTGCTTTTCCAGGTTGGGAGCCTGGGCAGCCCCGCAGACCGGGGTGAGGGGTGGTGGGACTGGCTGCTCTGTGGGTGTGGAGGAGGTGGGTGGGTTGGGGTTGTACCTGCTCCGGCAGGTTGGGGAATTTCTGCCGGGGGTTTTGAAGGTGCTCGAGGGAGCTTGGGGCTCTGCAGACCTGGGGGCCGTGCAGATGTGACCGCCGTGAGCTCTGCCTCTTGGGTTGACTCAACCTCCATTGACTTGCAGGAGCCCCAAGACCACGTTGGGTGCACCTGAACCAGGTTTGCTTCCCCATAACTCTCCCCAAGAAAAGCACAGTAAACACACAGAGTGTGGAATGGCACATTCAGGGTTTTGGTTTTTTTTCCCCAGCTGGACTAAGAGGAGCCTTAAAAACTCAGACTTCTTCCCCAAAAAAGACATAATCTGGCACAGTTTGTTCTCCTTGCAGAGCTGATAGGGGCTGTGTTGGCTGGAGGAGCTTTTGTTTTGGTCCGACTTCTTACTGTGCCACAGATATTGCTGGTGTTTCTAGAAAATAAATAGCATAAAGAGGAATTCTCGGAAAACCTAGGTGGAAAACATCTGCCTGCTTTTTCTAGTTAGCCAGTAGCTGGTAGCTTATGGGTTTAAATGCTTGAAAAGATCCTTTTGATGAGATCAATGCTGATACAAGGTTCTTGTATTTGTTATTCCTGTTCTGCTGGTGTTTACTGATTATCAGGCAGGTGAAACTGCACCACCAGTCACTACAAACCCCATGACGGACAGTTGCCGGCATGGAGGGTTTGTCCCAAAACGGCCCCGTTTCAGGTGGTGACCTGGGAAGGTGGGACATGGCAAAATCTGCGTCTGGGAATGCTGAGGTTTTCCTGAAGAAATGGGGTGGGAATTGGGGCAGGAGGAGCAGGTTTAGCACACCGCATGGTGTGGATGGTGCCGGTGTTCCTTGTGTTTTCCTAGAGGGTGTTGGTGGCGTCACACTAGAGACCAAACACAGATCGTTAGTAGTTTTGTTGGCAGGAGTTCATATTTACAACTGAATAATAGGAAATCGGAAAGGACCTAGTCATTACAAAGCTTTTGAGTGTTTGTACAACTCTTATGGCTCGGGTTGGCATCACCCATTTATTGAAAACTTTGTACATAAAGTCACAGCTGGACTAAAGGTGGAGGTGACGGCTTCGTGGAGAGGATGTAATTTCCCACGCGGTGACGATGTTCTTTCCTTCATCGAGACCGTCGTGTCTGAAACGAGGGGAAAAGATGAGGAAGTGGTTGCTATGTCCTTCTATTGTGTTTCAGGCCACACTTCCAGCGGGACAGGGATTTTGCATGCACCTGGGATGTCGGTGAGCTTCAGCCCCTGGAAAAAAGGGGATTTGGGTGGTTGAGCAGTGGTGGTGCCTGGGGCTGTGACCCCGTTTGGGCCAGGGGTGCCGACAGCGTGGTCGTGCCACTGAAGCTCCCGGTGAAGGCTGTATGCAAAGAGGTCACTTTGGAAAAATACCCTAAAATGCCTCTTCAGGTCATTAGTAGCAACTAAAGCTTCTTTGGTTGTCCCTAGCGTGGCAGCTGGGTGCCTGAAAGGCTTAAATAGTTTTTGAATTATGTTGGAAAGTTGCTGCAAAGCGCTGCTTGCTGCTCCTTTAGGAAGAATTGAATTTTGCCAGCTTAAAGACGTGCTTTAAGTGAGCGCTTAAATCCTACGGGGCTTTAGTACCTTCTGAGGAGGAGCACGGGGGTCATAGCAGGAAACCCAGGAGGCTGAGGAGGAGGCTGAGGGGGAGGTGACACTGGAGGGGCGATCCCACCGACTCCTGAGGCTCCTGGCAAGTCAAGGAAAATAAATCAGTGGGAAAAAAACCACTTGTTTTAATGTGCTAAAAGCCAGTGGCAGAGCTCGTGCCCCAATGAGCCTCTGACTTCTGAAGTGTTCCTGGTGATTGCTGCCAGGGGGAGAGATCGCGTGGCTGCCCAGGAGCATCCTTATCTGTCACTGGGCAAAGCGATCACTGAAATCCAGGGGGTGGCATCTGCTTTTGGAAATCCCTTCCCCAAAGCCCTGATGGTGCTTGGATGGATGTATAGGAAAAGGAATAACCTATGGTGTCACAGCATAGGCTTCACTACAAATCATTTAGGTTGGAAAAGACCTTTGAGATCATCAAGTCCAACTTGGATCCAGGGGGATCCCTCGCTGAGACAGGTCTGATATTATTTAATTAGGAAAATTAGGGATTTTCCCTTCTCTTACCTTCTCTGCAAACTGGCAGAATAAATCCGCGGCAAACCAACCCCAGCTATTGCATGGGTGCCCTTTGGCCAAAGCCACGTGAGTTGTTCAGTAATTTAAAATCAGCATTTTTAATCCATTTATTCCTTCCTGTGACAGTGGGTTTGGCAAGGAAGGCCTCTTTTTTTTTTTTTTTTTTTTTCTTCCAAAAATACGAAGAGAAAGCCCAACTCACCTCATATATGTACATGGTGGGTATTAACGTGGTGTTATCAGAATAATATTCTACAGTTGCGTATAAGTAATCACCTGGAATGAAAGCATTGTCCTGATGAGGCTGTGCTAATAGGCAGCACAGCCAGTCAGGCATCTTACCCACTCAAACCGTTACAACAATGACACCAAGCATCAATTCCACAGGTTGGAAATTTAATTTTAGGGGCTGCCTGGGTTGAGTTTACTTGGGAGCTGCGATGGCAGCGTGCTGGGGGTGCGGGAGCCTGTTACTGCCGCGGGAATCGAAGCGATTCTCTGCCCAGGAGCAGCTGCTGGCGGTGTCCCTGCTCTTGGTCCATCTCAGTCACCTTTTTAACTTGGCAAGATGTGATTTCAGATGGTAAGAAGAGCTACCGGGGGCAGAGCCGCTCCAGAAAAATGTTCTTTACTTTTCATCTTGGTTGATGTTTTACGCCACCTGTGCCCGAGAGTGGCTTAATTTATAGCAGTCAGCGCTGGGGCATGTGTTTCCTACAGGTTATTCACGTCTGGGTCAGAGGTTCCTAGTGTAGTTCAGACACCAATGTTTTCATGGGAGAGGGTCTCCAGAGGCTCCTTTTAAAGCCAGTGGAGATACTGGGCACCAATTTCTCTCTGTTGACACAAAATGGGTAGGGGGGAACCTGTGCTGTGAGCACATCGTCCAGCGTTGGACCAGATGTGTCCCACCCTTGTGTCGTGACAATATCATTGCGTGTCTTTTCCCCTCGGAATAGACCACGTAATTTAAATTAATCTGAATACCTTGGGGAAATAAACTGCGGCTCTGCATGTCCTGCCCCGAGCACCCACAGGGACTGACCCGCCACTCAAATTCTCATGCAGCCGCAATTTGGCAAACCTCTTCCTTCATCAGAATAGCATCTCCCCAGACCTCAGGTCCATTTCCCTACAGGTATTTCTGCAAGGCTCCGACGCTGCAATATCACTATAAATAGATTTCTGAATCGTATGATGCTGCAAGGACCCGGGGCTGTGGCAGCCCCTGAATTTCCTTCTGCCGTGCACGGCAGCATTGAGCTTTTGGCTTAAATTAAAGATTGAGGGCGCCGAGGTGGGTGCTGGTGGCAGCACAGGGGGTGGGGTGGGTGCAGTGTTATTTGTAATTGCTGAGGACTAGATTCAGCGGCTTCTCAGAGCCTTTGCGGTGGTTTGTGTGGGCAAAGCTTCACCCTGCCTGCCGGAGGCAGGATGGAGACCTCCCGGCATCCCTTCCAACCCGGGTTATCCCAAGTTGCTCATGCAGCTTGCATGAAGTGATTAAAAAAACAAACAAATAAACAAAAAGCAATTTCTCACTGAAACGAGATGCGTAGTCATATAAAAACTCTGATATCTCCTCCTCTTCTACCTCAGCGTTCCCTAAGAACAAACAAAAAGTGAACGGTTCATCATGCGGCACCGCAGGCAGAGACCCGCGTCGAGCTGGCTGGATACGGTTTCACATGAATAGTTTCAATGATTTATTGGCGCTTTGTGCAAACCCTGTTCCCTGGTGGGAGTAATGGATTCGCAATCTGGTCCGTAATTAAATCAGAGACTTCACAACAAAAGATATCGTGTTGCAGACCGGACCAGAGCTCGTCCCAAGAGGGGGTTTTATTTCCTCTATTTTGGGCGCAGATGTGCCGGGAGAGGGAGATGCAGCAGCCCTTCCAGCGTGTTCCTGCACCCCCTACCCCAGATTTATTTTGGGATGGATCTCAAAGCTCTGCTTCTTGTGTTTTGAGCCGCTCCTCGGCCACCGACCCGCCTGGTTTATTCCTGGTGTGCCTTTTGCTGCGAAATTGCTGAAGGCTCAGAAGGGAGCCTCACGTTTCCGTAGGGTTGAGTCGCTATAAATAGATTTCTGAATCGTATGATGTTGTCAAAACTGTATCACGTTGCTCATTTCCCTTTTCCAAATACAAGGTTCCATGCGGTTTCTTTTTCTCAGGGTCTTGTAAAGCAGACTAATTGAAAATATTAATATTGTAATACTCACATACTCGTATAATAATAGAAGGTGCTCATACAATAAGATAGTAAGATACTCATACCATAATACAAGATCTAATATTAATATTGTGATACTTAAATATAGCAGATCCGCTCATCTAACAAGATAATTATAATATTATGAGTTACAGTGTTAAGAATGTTGATGATGCTGTCAGTGGTACCCGGGTCCAGCCATAGCTCTGGGTGCCCCTCTCCAAAATTTCCCCCCATTTCCTAACGTAGCCCCGGGTTTCTCAGCGCCGGCAGCGGGCTGAGCAAGAAGCCCAGATCCAAAACCTCTCAATTATTAGGAAATTATCTGAAAAGAGTGACCCAGCCCAAGACTTTCTGCCAGGGGAGCCAAAGGGGAAGGAGTCAAGTCTGCGGATCGTGGTACCGCGCAGCCTTCTCCATCGCTCAGCCCTGCCACGGGAAACACCTCGACCCACCCTGTCCCCATCCCGAGCTTTCAGGGACACCGGGACCGCAGTCGGGAGCTGCGTGGTATAGCGTATGCTCGTCCACCCCGCGTGCCTTCCCACGCTCGCCCTCCATCCTTTCTGGCTCCGGCTCCTGGAGCGCATCCCCCCGCGCACGCAGCGTTCTGGGAAAGTTATTCCAAGTTGGCCGTTGTATTTACACTGGAGCCACACTAAGAATAATAAGAGTTGTATTTCCCAAAGAGCTTCCATCTGGAAATCCCCCCCCTCCGTGGCCGCTTTTAACCCCTGGCATGACATTTCGCATCGAGCGGGGAGGAGGAGGAAGGTTATTTGCGGCAGGCATGGCAGTGCTGCCCACAACTTCACTTTCCCAGAAATGTTACTTCATTGCATGTGTGTGTTCCCCCTTGTCCTGCTCAGGTTCCTGCCACTCATCCCGCCTGGGGGCTGCCGGTGCCATGCCTCCCCTCCCTCGATTGCCCCCGCTTTGGTCCTCCCCATGGCCCCCAAGTGCCCACCTAATGCTTCAGGAAATCCTGTTTGGTGCGGGGCTTTTCTTTTCCCTTGCCTGTATCTGTCTCTCTTAATAGCTCCCAGCTGTATATCGCAAATTATTTTGAGTGCAATATGGAAAACATTAATTATCACGCTCTATTCTCCAAGCAGGGGCTGTAATTCTGCAAGCACACGCTGCGATCTCCAAGCACACAGACTATTCTGCAAGCACACACTTTGACTCATTACATCATGTGGTCCCCCATTATTTTTTTGGCTGCAGACCCCCCATCTCCAAGCAAACATCCCAAGACCCCACCCCAAGCGACCCGCAGCATCTCAGAAGTGCAGAAATAATTCCAAACCCGGCGCTTAGCAGCATGGTAAAATTCAATTGCAAGCCAGAAAACCAGCGAAACGTATTTACCCAGTAAGAAATGAAGAACCAAGAGTGCCACAATTAAAAAGTTCGTCATCCTACGCGTCGATGCCGTCCGCTGGTGCGGCTCAGCACTGCTGCTCGGGAATTTCTTGAGGCGTCCCAGCGGAGGCAGGAAATGACTCTTGTGAGGGCTGGACCGAGCAGCCTCCGCGCGCTGAGAAAAGACGTTTTTCGGCCGTTTGCCGAGTGGTGCGATGGCGCGCTGGGCTCCCATTATCCCGACGGGCCAGGAGATGCGCGGTGGCCGTGGCACCGCTCCGGCGAGGGAAGGTTTTTCCCCCTTTGGCAAAGACTTTTCCCGATGGCTGAGTTGCAAATCTTGGGAAGTTACTCCCCAGGGAGGGTTAGTGCCACAGGATGAGCTTGCAGATAAGGGGAGGATGGTTTTGATTATGTTATTTATAGCAAATCCTTCTTGTCGAGAAGGCGGCGATTAAGAGGCGAAGGCAGGAACGACGACTGGGAGCCAGATTCAGTTCCAAACTTCCCTGAAAATCTTGGGGAACATTTTCTTGGCTTCATTTCCCCTTCCCATGCCTCAGTTTCTCCATCAGACAAAATGCAAACGGTCACAGGCTTATTTTATTCCATAGTGACTAGAAATCCCTGGCTTGGGGCGCTTCAGGAGCCGCGTTCCGTGTTTACTGCTGGCTCCTGCAGGGCGAGGTGCCTTGGGACGGGTTGGCATCAGTTGCTGGTTTTCCTCTCTTCTCTAAAAATAAAATAGGAAAACATTTTTGGGGAAGAAAACAAAATCTAGTTCTTCTGTACCGTGGGGAAAAGCTGATACGGGTGCAGAAGGCCTCCGAGAAGGTGACGTGGTGCTGGTGGGAACTGGTGTTAACTGGGGTGTGAAGCAGCAGGGGACTGAGAGGAGCAGGACGTAAATCGGGTGTGAGCAAACCGGTGTGAAATCAGTTCCCACCGGGTGCTGCTCCCCACTGCAGGTCTGCTGCGGGGGGCGCCGAGGTCGCTGTGACTTTCTTGCTTACGCAGCAATAAAAATGAGTTTTCCTGGGGGAAACCCCATGCATTCCGCCACGACGGCTCCCTCCTTCCTCTCAAGCATGATGGGTGATGATGTGTTTGGGTGCTGGGGCAGGCAGCGGGTGTTAGCGAAGCGAGGAGGAGTAAGGTGCGTCTTGGGAAGGCCAAGAGGAGCTGTGCTTTGAGGTACGGTGAGAAGGAACCCCTAACTGGGGAGATCCCCCAGGAAGCGGGACGGGCTGCACGGCGTGCTCTCGCCTTGCCATTATCCACCATCCCTGAGGCATCCTCTCCCCCTCGTCAGAATCTGGTCCCAGCTCTGGATTCCACATTTTCCCCGGTTCAGTGGCTCAGGATGATGCTCCCAGCTGCATCACATCTCCCCCCCCGCCCTCCCCTCAGAGGGTGCCTCCCGCTCCGGGATGCGGATGAGAAGAGGGAAGTGGGCTCCGCGGCACGGCGGGGGCGTTTAATGGCAACCATCTGTGCGGGGGGGCGCGGGCTGCCACGAGCATGGCCAGCGCTGTCCTCGTCCCCGGCCATCGATTTCAGCCAGGGATCCTGGCGATTGTAAGCCAGGGAAGGATTCCTGTTGATCATAGCCAAGGATTCCTGTCAATCATAGCTAAGGATTCCTATCGATCACAGCCAAGGATTCCTGTCAATCACAGCTAAAGATTCCTGTCGATCGTAGCCAAGGATTCCTACTGATCTTAAACCAAGGAGTCCTATCGATCTTAAGCCAAGGGAGGATTCCTATTGATTTTATGCCAAGGATTCCTATCAATCAAAAGCCAAGGAAGGATTCCTATTGATCTTAACCCAAGGATTCCTATCGTTCTTAAGCCAAGGACTCCTATCGATCATAAGCCAAGGAAGGATTCCTGCCGATCCTAAGCCAAGGATTCCTATCAATCAAAAGCCAAGGAAGGATTCCTATTGATCTTAAACCAAGGATTCCTATTGATTTTAAGGCAAGGATTCCTATCGATCTTAAACCAAGGAAGGATTCCTGTCGATCTTAAGCCAAGGATTCCTATCAATCACAAGCCAGGGAAGGATTCCTATTGATCTTAAGCCAAGGATTCCTATCAGTCCTAAACCAGGAATTCTTATCGATCTTAAGCCAGGGAAGGATTCCTATCAATCTTAAGCCAAGGATTCCTATCAGTCCTAAACCAGGAATTCTTATCGATCATAAGCCAAGGAAGGGTTCCTATTGATCTTAAGCCAAGGATTCTTATCATTCTTAAGCCAAGGATTCCTATCAATCTTAAACCAAAGACTTCTGTCAGTCCTGAGCCAAAGATTCGTATGAATTTTAAGCCAAGGATTGCCCAAGGCAGATTTTATTTTTCGACTAATACAGGACCCAGCTGAAGAACTTTCCAGGCGCATCCCAAACACATTTGCCGGGCTCCCGGGGATGTACGTGCTTTGCTGAAAGGGCTTTTCCCATCCGTAGGGAGACGCATGGCAAAGGGTTAAGCACAGAGGAAAGCTGGGCGGCTGAGCAGACAGGAAGCGAATATCTCCAAACCCTCCCCTTGACCCTCAAAAATAACATCAAAACTCAAAATCTCAACCCAAGCAGAAGTCTGACCTCGTTGGGATGAATCCCACCGGAGCTGGAGCTGCCGCCTCAGCTAGGAGGTGCTTGGGTGGTGTGGGGAGAGGGAGAGCCATGGGAGAGTTACAATATTGTGGGTTTAAAGTGATGGAAGGGGCAAGGATGGTTTGTGAGGATGGTGGTGGCTTTTATTGGGTGAGTGGGTGGGGTGGGATGGACAAACTTCTTGGCATGGAAGCTTGGGGTTGGAACTGAATGGGATTTGCTGGTCTGGGGCTGAGAACGGCTCCTCAGAGTGGGACGTGATGATGTGAAACTTGGAAAAACTTGGGGAAAAATAAAAAGTGTAGTACCTGCAGCATGGAACTGCCACTCAGGGAGCTGGATAAAAGGCACCGTAAGGTGGACACAGGGACAAACGAACCCTTGGCACCAAACTGGGCTGTGCTTTCACAGCGGCGAGCACGGGGGCATCCAGCTGGAGCATCCCCAGCAGCATCCTGCATCCTCGCGGCCTGAGGGATGGTCCTCAGCTGCTGGGGACCACTGGGGAAATCTGGGCCTTGATTTGGAATTGTGTTTCTGGCCGCAAAAAGAAAACACTCTATTTTTGTTCAGTTTTTTCCTTTTACGTTTGTTCTTGCTCACTTTTCATGTCTTGCAACACAAAGCAAAAACACCACCCGGAGAGCAGCCAAAAAAAGCAGCCAAACCAACATCTTTTCCATCTCCAATCCCATGCTCCTTTCCCAAAACCTAATTCCCGTTCTGCGCAATCTCTGTATTTTGTCTTTTTTTTTTTTTTTCCAGTGATTAAAGTTCACGTGCCGAGATCAAACCGTAAAAGGTCCCGCAGCGAGGGAGCAGCGTGGGAGCGATGCTTTCCACACGGGAAAACTGAACTTGGGAGCCAAAAAATAGATGTTTTTTCCAGAAAGGGATGGTAGAGCTGGCTCATGCTCCTCATGATGCTGAGGATGCTGCATCCCAGGGATGCTTGGAGCATCCCAGCGTGGTGAAGCCTGGCCGGCTGTGCTCGGGGGCTTGCACCACAACTTGCAGTTTGGTGCCGAGGATCAAGGATAAAATGAGCTCACTGGTGGCACCGGTGCTCGGATGCATCGCGTCATTTCCCAACTTTAATAGGCGGAAGCAAAACTTGAAGGGGAAATTTAACAAATGCAGCTGGTAAATAAGACTCTTCCCTTAACAATGACTCGTGCCCAAGCAGATGACATTAGCAGGATTCCTGTGGAAGTCGCCGGAGGGAACATTGTTCGGTGGTTTTGCTGCAGGAGATGGGAAAATGGATGAAGGAAACGCAAAAGCTCCGTTCCCCCATGGCACCGGCTGCGGTGGTGATCCCAGCGCCGCGTGCCGGCTGGGAGGTAGGTGGGATGCACTGCCCTTCCTGCGGGAAGCCTTTGGGGAACGGAGGGGATTTTCTACCGCCCAGGCTGTTCTGGCTGCTCGATGGGGTTTCTGAGGCTGGATAAAGTTTTTCCTGCCCATCCCTGCCCTGTTGTGAACAGCGGCTGCTTGGGCTGGCCGTTGTTTTGAAATAAAGAAACCCCCTCATTTTAAAGCAGCAATTCTCAAAAAAATAAACAAAAGTACAATAAAATAAATAAAATATAATAAAAACGTGTTCCTGGTTTTGACGGCTGTGCAGCAGCTCGCTCTTCCCCTGGGCATCATCCCCATGCGTGGGGGAACCCCGGGGGTCTGTAGCCCCACACTGACCCACCGCCGGCGTTGGGCTGGGACAGGCACTGTGAGCGCTCGGTGCATCACCAGCTGCGGGAGGTGGTGCTGGGTGGCCCGTCGCAGAGTCACGCTGCTTTTCCAAGCATTGTCTTATTTTTTCCTTCCTTAATTAGAGCCAGATGGGCCACGTGAACCCCTGGGGCGCGTCCCAGGGCTCGAGATATGGGATGCTTCCCATCCCATCCCATCCCATCCCATCCCATCCTATCCCATCCCATCCCATCCCTTCCCCTCGGAATACCCCCGCGGCCACAGCGCTGGCAGGACGGGAGTATGAATTGCACCCACAGATACCCCAGGCTCCGTGCGTTATCGGGGGGTCGCCAAGTGGCTGGAAAAACTGGGAGCATCCTTGGAGCATCCTTGGAACAAGAAGTGGAGCTGTTCATGGTGCATCCTGTGGTGGCTCTTCAGTGTGTTTCAGTGCCCCAGGAGCAAAATAAGGGGAGAAGGGGCAGTGACACAGCTTTGCCCAATTCTTTTATTTTTAAAAGCCTTTTTTTTCCCTGTTTCACAGCAATTCCTGATGGCTGCTCTACAGGGCACCACGAGGCACAACCTGGTATAAATCCAAGACCTCCGCTGCTTGCCCAGGAATTGGGAATTTTATTATTTTTACGCCACCTCTCATGGCTATCGAGCATCTCCTCCCTCCCCCCAATGCTTACAGCCTTCCTCCTCCTCCTCCTCCTCCAAGCCAAGCCGAGAAACCCAGCAGGAGAAAAGCAACAGTTATTCCCACCCAGCCCTGCTGCCCTGGATGGGGAAGAATGGGATCGTGGAGCTGCTGGAGATGCTGTGGCCAGCCAAACTGGACATGCAGGGTCCAGCCAGTGGGTCTGTGTCACTGCAGCACTGGATGGTGACACCGCGCCGGCTGCTCCCACCCCAGCACGCTCCAGCCGCTGGGCACCTTCCCAGGGGTTTTGCATTTTTTCCAGTGCTCATTAGCTGGGAAACCACTGAAATAAGCTTTCCGGGTGGTTCGCGTGTGATACGTTTACGAGCAGCCGTGAAATTCGCTTTCGAGATTGTAAACGAGTGAAGAAAAAAAAAAAGAAAGAAAAAAACCCACAAAACTCTGCTAAAAACCCTCCCCAAGAGAAAATATCTGAAGGGAATTTTCCCAGGGCTACTGCTCAAATCCTGTTGGAAAAGATTACGCTGAAAAAATCCTCCCGGCTTTTGCAAACTATTGTTTGCAAAATAAACCTGCACATTTTTATTTTTTTTTTTAATTTGCAAAAAAAGAAAATAATATTATGAGTTTGCAAACTGTTCCTGGGGCAAATGTGCAAGTTACTGGTGGAGGGGTACCGGGGGGGTTATTTGGGGTTTGGGCATCCGGGAAAGGGGGTATTTGGGGAAGGAACAGGGAAGGGAATTTGGGGAGGGACACAAGCACCCTGGTTTCACTTGGAAAACTGGATTTTCGTGCCAGGTCCGTGTGGCAGCGGGGGTTTTCATCCTCCTGCCCACCTCACCGGGAAGCCCTGGGCTTCGTCGTCTCCCGGTTTTTCTGCTCTCCCAGGCAAACGTTGGGTCACTCGTGGTCTTTGGGCTGGATTTTCCCCCGCTCCCACCCGGGAGCCGCCGGGAATTACCCCCTGAGCACGGAAGCCACCTACAGAAGGACCCTATATAGCGATACTCAATATATATTCTATATTCTTCCGCCTTTCTGCAGCAGCTGGAGCTGGCAGTGGCTGCGGTTGGCCTCGCCGTTGTGTTTTGTCACCTCTGGGGGACTCACTGACATCACCCCCTTCCCCCCCCCCCGAAGCGATGGGGTTTTGGGGGGCGGTTTAGCCCAGGAATCGCCCCAAAAGCAGCGGTGGGGATGGGGTCTCTGTTATGGACCAAAAGCCACGTGTTTGTGTCCCAGCCGGGGTCGGGGACCCAGCCCGAGGCCGTGCTGGGGTGGTCTCTGCCCCCCCACATCCCCAAAATGTTTGACCCCCCGCAGTTCCCC
This sequence comes from Falco peregrinus, assembly GCF_023634155.1. Lineage (NCBI taxonomy): Eukaryota > Metazoa > Chordata > Aves > Falconiformes > Falconidae > Falco > Falco peregrinus. The sequence continues at coordinate 5,049,419 of NC_073740.1, read as the reverse complement.
CCCAGCCTGGTCCCAGGCAGCTCCGGACCTGCAGCGTCTGGCCCAGGGAGGGGGGGTCCAGCACCCAAAGCCGATGCCAGGGGTCTGCGGGGGGACGCTGGGGGGACGCTGGGACGAGCCAGCCCCTCGCCCCCAGGCAGCTGCCTGACCCCCAGCACCCACTGCCCCAGTGACCCCACCATGCCCCCCCCGTCCTGTCTGCCCCCCTGCCCCTCACCCCCAGCTCCCCCCAGCGCAGACCCCCTGCGTCCCACTCACCCTGCTCTGTCCTGCCGGCCCCCTCGGGCCCCCATCCCCGCTGTGTCCCCCCATCCCCCCACTCTGTCCCCCCACCTGCTCTGTGTCCCCCTGTCCTCGCTGTCCCCCCCATCCCAGCTCTGTCCCCCCATCCCTGCTCTGCCCCCCCATCCCCACTGCCCCCCCCCATCCCCATTGTGTCCCCCCCATCTCCGCGGTCCCCCCCAATCCCAGCTCTGTCCCCCCATCCCTGCAGTCCCCCTCATCCCTGCTGTCCCCCCCACCCCCGCTGCCCCCCAGCCCCGCTGCCCCCCATCCCTGCTGCTCCCTCCATCCCATGCCCACTGCCCCCCATCCCCGCTCTGTCCCCCCATCCCCGCTCTGTCCCCCCCAGCCCCGCTGCCCTCCATCCCTGCTGCTCCCTCCATCCCATGCCCACTGCCCCCCATCCCCGCTCTGTCCCCCCATCCCCGCTCTGTCCCCCCCAGCCCCGCTGCCCTCCATCCCTGCTGCCCCCCATCCCATCCCAGCTCTGTCATCCCATCCCCGCTGCCCCCCCCATCCCCGCTCTGTCCCCCCAGCCCCGCTGCCCCCCATCCCTGCTGCCCCCCCCCCCCATCCCCGCTCTGTCCGCGGGGTCCGGTGCGCTGGGGGAGGGGGGGGAGGGTTGCGGTGCCCCCGGTGCCCCCATGGCCCGCAGGGGGGGCTGGGGGTCCCCACCCCGGCAGCGCCCCCCGAGGCCGGTCCTCCCCGCCGCCAGGGGGCGCCGCGGCCGCTCCTGGACTACAGCTCCCGGCGTACCCCGCGCGGCCCCGCCCCGCCCCGCGCGCGCCGCCATGGGGGCCGCCGTCTGCTTCGGCTGCGCCGGGATCGCCTTCGGGCCGGCGCTCGCCCTCGTCCTGCTCACGGTGGCGGCGGAGCCGCTGCGGGTCATCGTGCTGGTGGCGGGGTGAGCCCGGGGGGGGGGGGCGCCCGGGGGTCCTGGGTGGGGCTGGGAGGCCCTGGAGGGGCGTGTGGGGCCTTTGGGGGGGGCTGAGGGGGGCTTGGAGAAGTGTGAGGGGCTTTTGGGTGGGCTGAAGGGGCCTTTGGGAGGTGGTGAGAGGCCCTGCAGGGTCGTGAGGGGCCTTTGAGGGGGGTGAGAGACCTTGGAGAGGCCTGAGGGGACCTTTGGGGGGGCATGAGGGGCCTTTTGTGGGGGTTGAGAGGCTCTGGAGGGGCATGAGGGGGGGTTGAGATCTTGGAGAGGTGTGAGGGGCTTTTGGGGGGACATGAGAGGCCTCTGGGGGTCGTGAAGGGCCTTTGGGGGGATTGAGAGGCCTTGGAGAAGAGTGAGGGGCCTTTGGGGGTCGTGAGAGGCCTCTGGGGGGGCTGAGCAACCTTTGGGGGGGCTGAGGGGTTGGTGGTGCCGGGAGGGCAGCTGTGGGGGCTGTTCTGGGGCCTCTCAGTGTCAGGGAGCACTGGGGGGGGGCAGTTGGGGGGGCAAAGAGCACTGAGGGATGATATTGGGGGATCAGAGCGCGCTGGGGAGGCAGTTGGGGGGGTAGAGGGTGTTGAGGGGGGTCAAGGGGGAAGTAGGGGGGGTGCAGAGTGCATTGAGGGGGCAGTTTGGGGGCATTTGGGGGGGCTGAGGGGCTGTTCTGGGGCAGTTGGAGTGTTCTGGGGGACAGCGGGGGGGGCTGTGGGAGCGCTTCGGGGGCTTGTGGGGGGGTCTAGGGCAGGGCAGGCAGCAGCGGGGGGGTGACAGGGCAATCAGGATCAAGGTGGTCAAGGGGGCAGCTGGAGAAGTGTGGGGGCAGTTCTGGGCTAGTTGATGGGGCTGTGGGGGAGTTGGCAGCTGGGGGGGGCTGTGGGGGGAGGCTGGGGTACAAGCAGCACTGGGGGGGCTTAGGGGGCAGCTTTGGGCTGGCCGAGGCAGCGTGTGGAGGGGCTGAGGGGGAGATCTTGGGGCAGTCGGGGGGTCTGGGATGGGAGGCAGCACCCTGGGGGCAGTTCTGGGGGGGGTGGGGGGACAGTTGGGAAATGCCCTGTGTGGGTGGGATGAGCCTGTGAATTTGTAGAGGGTGGGGGGGGTTGTCCCCTTCCCAGGGTCCCCTTGCTTTGGGGTCTCCCACCACTTGGCTCCGGTTAAAACCGGTGACCCGGCTGAGGCGAAATACCGGGGGGCTGGGGGCTGCAGCCTCGTCACGGCACCCGGGACGGCGGGAGCCACCCCCAGCTCTGACCACGCAGCCTCTGCCGGGCCGGGGGCCACCGGGCCTCGCCGCGCAGCCCCTCGTGCAAATCACCGGCGGGAGCACGGTGGGCTTGGTGCTGGCCAGAGCCGCGGCTGGGGGCAGCCCCATGCCATCCCTTGGGGGGTCGGCTCAGCCCCCAGGGTGGCGATTCCTGCCCCGCGCCTCAGCGTGGGGGTTTGCTGTCAGAAGAGCTTGAGCAGTGGCTCAGGGGGGGTTGCGTCCCCCCACGCTTGGCTTCCCCATGGTGCATCCCTGTCTGACCCCCGAGGGGCGAAGCACTGAGTGTCCTTCCCCGCTTCCAGGGGCAGCAGCGTTCCTCCGGGCAGGTCGCTGCGGCTCCGAGAAGGGGAAGGAGGATTTGGGCTTCTGGATGCCTTTGGCTTTCGCTCCCACGCTTCCTTCGCCTGCCCTCCTCATGCGACAGTGACCAGGAGCCCGGGCGAACCAAGCGAGCGGCGTGGCGAATATTTGCCCGACTCTGAGCTCTGGGGTGTGAACCCGGGGTTTCTCTCTCCCCCCAGGGCGTTTTTCTGGCTGGTGTCGCTGCTCCTGGCGTCTCTGATCTGGTTCATTTCAGTTCATCTCAGCGACCGGGAGGACGCCAAGCTGCAGTATGGCCTCCTCATCTTCGGGGCTGCCGTCTCCGTCCTGCTGCAGGAGGCTTTTCGATTCGCCTACTTCAAGCTGCTGAAGTAAGAGCCCACCCGAGGGCGGCCCGCGCGGCCCCCGTGGGGCTGGGTGACCCTTCTGGTGGCTGTGGCTGCCGCTCGGCTCTTCGTCGGGGGAACCCCCCAAAGCATCTTCCTCCTTAGATCCCTGCCGAGCTTTCTCCTTGCCCCTGTCTCGTTTATAACCGTCCCTTCCCCTCCCGTGTGCCGCGGCCCCTCTTCCCAACCAGCCGCTCACGCTTTCCCTCCCCCCCGCCCCGCCGCAGGAAAGCGGACGAGGGCCTGGCGATGATCAGCGAGGACGGCCGGTCCCCCATCTCCCTGCGGCAGATGGCTTACGGTGAGCATGAGCTGGCACCGGCCTCCCTGCGTCTCCCGGGGCTGCCTGGCCGTGGGGTGCTGGGCTACCCGAGGCCGGTGGTGCTGCTGCTGAGCCCGCCGGGCTAGTGCAGCCTCCCCGGCTCTTTGTCCTGCTCTCCCACCCTTCCCCGAGCGTGGGGCTGGCGGTGGTGGCAGCGGCGCCACGGTGGCTCCCGCCTGACTCCCTCCTCCCTCCGCAGTCTCCGGCCTGTCCTTCGGCATCATCAGCGGCATGTTTTCCGTCATTAACATCCTGGCCGACTCCGTCGGGCCGGGCATCGTCGGGATCCACGGGGATTCACCGTACTACTTCATCACGTCCGGTGAGGCTGGGGGCTGGCGCCCGGCGTGCTGCGGCAGCGCTGGTTCGGGCCGGAGCCTGCCTTTGCCAAGGCGAGGGGGAGGAGGAGGAAGGTGGTGACGAGGTCTGAGGGGGGCTGTGTCGCTCCCTTCCCCCAGCGTTCCTCACCATGGCCCTCGTCTTGCTCCACACCTTCTGGGGCGTGATCTTCTTCGACGCCTGCGAGAAACGCCACTACTGGTGCCTGGGGCTGGTGGTCGCCAGCCACCTCCTCACCTCGGGGCTGGTGAGTTGGGGGAGCCGGAGCCCCCCCGGGCAGCACCGACAGCTCTCCCCGGAGCGGAGCGGCTGTGGCCATCGTGGGATGCCCACCTGGGGGGCGTGGGGACCCCCTGAACCCCACCTCTGGGCTGTGGGGCGAGTCGGGGCGCGCTGGGGCCCGAGGGAGCCTGTCGGGGGGGTCCCGGGGGGGCAGAGGGTTGGGAAGGCCGGGACTCGGAGCAGGATTAGCGCTGAGCTCCTGGGGGAAAACCGATGGGCAGGTTAAGCCAGGCTCACTGGAGCGGGCTCCGCTGGGAGTGCCTAGCTCCTCTCCCCCACCGCGGTGGTCTGGGGGGGCTGTGGGGGCGGCGGTGACATTCCCAACATGTCTCTGTCCCCCAGACGTTCCTGAACCCCTGGTACGAGGCCAGCCTGGCCCCCATCTTCGTCATCACCCTCTGCACCGGCCTCTGGGCCTTCGTCACTGCCGGGGGCTCCCTCCGCAACATCCTCAAGTGCCTTTCCTGTAAGGGGGGGCCATGCGCGCCACGGGGGGGTCCCCGCGGTGACGTGGGGGCTGTGCGGGGGGGTCCCTGGCCCCTCGTAGCTGTTGGGTGGGTTGGACACGGGGGTCCCAGAGCCACCAGGGTAGGGGAGGATGGGTCGTACCTGCCCCCGTCTCCATTGTGTTGACTGGGGGCTGCGTCTCCTGCGTAACGGGGGTCCCTGCGAGGCCGCAAATGCCGCCCTGGCCCCCCCCAACCAGCCCCGTCCCCCCACGCTCACCCTCTGCCTCCTTTCCGCCCCCCAGGTAAGCAGGAGGACGACAGCAGAGTGATGATGTACTCGGCGCTGCAGGTGCCTTTGGAGGACTGAGCAGCAGCCGCGGCCCTGCCCGCGCTGCCCGCGCTGCCCGTACCCAAGTGCCCTCTTCTCGGCAGCTGGAAGGTCACACCGCTGCCTTCGTCTCCGCCGCCCGGCTGAGCCCCGGCCCCTCACGGTGGTGCAGAGGTGGCCCCGCGCCCCGGCCCTTGCCAGGGGGATTGCCGGGGTCGCGCCCCGCGCCGGAGTGGATTGCCGGGGTCCCACCGGTGCTCGTGGATGCCCCGTTAGCTTCGCTAGACTGTTTCCTCACAGGGTATGGCTGGGGGGGCGGGGAGGGGCAGGGGGGGCTGTGGTGCGGCTGGGCTTGTGGGGCTCAGGGCAGGACCCCCCTTCCTCGCCCCTCCCCTCCCCGAGGGGCCCCCGCTTTGGCCCCAGCCTGGTGTAACCCGCTGCTGTTCCCTGGAGCGGGGTGATGCTCTCGGGGGAGGGGGGGGGGTTCTGCCTCGCTTGCCCCCTCTCTGCTCCCGGCCGGGGGGCGGCTGGGGGGCGGGGAGCACGTGTTACCCTGCTGTGTGACTGGGGGGGTAAATTATTTTTTGGATTCAGAGTAAAACCCTTTTAATAGAGTAACGGGTGCCAGCGGGCACGGAGGCGCCTTCTGTGATGGGGATGGGTGGGGGGTCTTGTGGGGGGGGGAGGGGTCGGTGTCCCCCATCTCTGCCCCCAGTTTTCTGGGGAGCACACGGGGGTCCTGGTTTCTCAGGGTTGGCAGGATAAAGCCCCTGGGCAAACGGCCTCATTTCCCAACCCCCCCCTCCCAGCCAAGAGCCACCAGTGCCATGGGGTGGGGAAGGGGCTTTATTTCCAGTGGGGCAGGGGCCGTTGCCGCGGTGGGGCTGACCCCTAAGTGGCCCCTCGGAGGGCTGGGGGGCAGCGGAGGGGTTCAAGGGTGGGGGTCATCGTCGGGCGTGCGGCGGGAGGAGGCTTTGAACACGACGTCCTGCTCCTGCGTCCCCCTCGCTCTGCCCCGCGGGGGGAGAAGGGCTGAGGTGAGAGCGACCCTCCCCCGGGGGTGTCCGGACCCCCCGATTTGGGGGCTGGGGGGGGGTCCCCCTGCATGGGGGGTGGGGGTCTCTCACCGAATCCTCTTGGCCACGAAGTGGATAGCGAGGAAAACGCCGAGGCAGCTGCAGACAGCACCGAAGACAATGGCGATGACTTCACCTGCGTGATGCCGGGGGGGGGCTCAGGGGGGGCATGGGGGGGGGGGGGGGGGCGGGCGTGAGCCCCCCATCCTGCCCCCCATCCCACCCCCCAACCAGGCCTTACCTGTCGAATACCCCTCGGGCTCTGCAAGAGAAGAGCCGGGGCTCAGCACCGCAGGCTCCCACCCTGCCGGGGCTCTGGCAGCTATTTGAGGGGTGCTGGGGGGGGTCCCCTCCCCACCGCCCCCCCCACCCCCCGGCCAGCTCTCACCCCTGGGGAAGGACGACAGCACCAGCCGCTCGTTGAGCTCCTGCGGGATCCGAAAATTATCCACCAGGCGCTGGGGCTCGGGCTCGGCCGCCTCCGTGGCATAAAGGGTTCCCTGGAGCTGCTCCAGCTGAAATGGGACGGGGGGGGGGGCGGGGGGAGCGCTGGGGCTGCTGCCCCCACCCCAAATAAAAGAAAAACCAAACCCAACCCACCCAAAAAGCAGGGTTTCACCCCAAAACCTGCGCCAGGCTGATGTGGACGGGCTGCTGGAAGAGGGTCCAAAGGACCCCCTGGAAGCACGGGGGGGTGGTGAGGGACCCGTTGTAGCGGTAGTAGAGGTCCAGGCGGGGGGGCAGCAGGTCCTGCACGCTGAAGGAGGGGACGGTGGTCGTCTGCCCTGGGGGGGGGGAGATGTTTGGGGGTCCCCCACCGCCTCCCCCAGCTCCCCCCCTCGCTCGCGTGCCGCTCGCTCACCTGCGTAGCGGATGCTCCCGAGGTGGCTCAGGATGTTGTCGTAGGCGGGGTGGGGGTCAGCACCCACCTGGGGGGTGCAAGGAGGGGGGAGTGTCAGGGCTGGGAAGGGGGGGGGGGGGGTTGGGGGGGGGAAGCGTGTTTTGGGGTCCCACGTACCTCCAGGAGGACGCCGAGCACGGCCAGCCCGCCGGCGTGGTGCTGCGCCTCGCTGGCATTGGCGTAACGCTCCGCGTCGTAGTGCACCACGTGCATCTGCGGGTACCGCGGCTGGGGGGAGGGGGCGGCACAGGGACCCCCCCAACCCCCCCGCACCCCCAGGCTGGCTACCCACCCGCCCCCTCTTCCAGGCCTGGTTCCCAGACCCGATGCCGCAGCTCTGCCTGCGCCCAGACCCCTTCCCCCTCCCGTTTCCCCCCTTCCCCCCTCCTGTTTCCTGCCCCCGTTTCCTCTTCCCGCTCCCATTTCCTGGCCATTTCCCCTTCCCCCGCCCCTGTTTCCCCTTCCCGCCCCTGTTTCCCCTTCCCACCCCCATTTCCCACCCCTGTTTCCCCTTCCTGCCCCCATTTCCCACCCCTGTTTCCCCTTCCCGCCCCTGTTTCCCCTTCCCGCCCCCGTTTCCCGCCCCTGTTTCCCCTTCCCGCCCCTGTTTCCTGCCCCTGTTTCCCACCCCTGTTTCCCCTTTCCATTTCCCACACCCAGACCCCTTTCTCCTGCCCCTTCCCACACCTCCTCCCGTGCGCACCCCATCCCTGCACCCAGGCCTGTGTCCCACACCCACTTCCCTGTGTGTTTCCTGCACACGGACCCATTTCCTGCCTCCAGCCCCACTTCCCTGCCTGTTTCCTGTGCCTGGACACGTTCCCCATTCCTTGCACCCAATTCCTGCTCCCACATCCTTTTCCCAGCCCCCTTCCTGCACCCATTTCCCACCCAATTCCAATGCCATTTCCCACCCCCAGACCCGTTTCCTGCCCCATTCCCATGCCATTTCCCAGCCCCATTTCGCACCCCATTCCCACGCCATTATACCCCCATTTCCACCCCCAGCCCCATTTCCATGCCATTTCTCACCCCCAGCCCCATTTCCCACCCATTCCCACCCCATTTCCCACTGCATTCCCATGCCATTTCCCACCCCCAGCCCATTTTCCCACTGCATTCCTACCCCAGCCTCATTTCCCACCCCATTTCCCACCCCCAGCCCCATTTCCATGCCATTTCTTACCCCCAGCCCCATTTCCCACCCAATTCCCACCCCATTTCCCACTGCATTCCCACCCCCAGCCCCATTTCCTGCTCCATTTCCCACCCTTTTCCCATGCCAGCCCCATTTCCATGCCATTTCTCACCCCCAGCCCCATTTCCCACTGCATTCCCACACTATTTCCCACCCCCAGCCCCATTTCCCCCGGTGCCCCCCACCTCGGCGGGGGCGCGGTGCCCATCCAGGAGGTGCTCAGCGCCAGCACGCCGGGCCGGCCCCAGTGGAAGTGGAGCTGAGCAGCGGCGAAGGGCCGGGGCAGCCCCCGCAGCTGCAGGGTGGGCGGCAGCACCAGCACCGCTGGGGGGTCGGGGGGGGGGCATAGGGGTCAGCGGGGGTTCCCCCGGCAGGATCCCCCTCCCCCCCCAGCCCCCGCTCACCGGTGTGGCCGTTGTTGGCCAGGGCGAAGGTCGGCGCCGTGGGGTGCTGGTAGCCCAGGGGGGGCAGGGAGGGGTCCGGCTGAGCCCCCCGCCGCTGGATGTCGATGGGTGACTGGGCTCGGCCCCCACAGGCCGGGTGGCCCTGGGGCCAATGCTGCTGCCCATGGGGGCCTGGCGGGGCCACCCGTCACCCACCCCCCTGACCTCAGCTGACCCCATCACCCCCCACCCATCACCCTCCATCAGCCGCCCCCCCGACCCCAGCTGACCCCGTCACTCACCCACCCAACCTTGGCTGATCCTGTTACCCAACCCCCCTGACCATGACCCCAGCCCACCACCATCCCCCCTCCCCACCCATCACCCCCCATAAGCCCCCCACCCCGACCCTGGCTGACCCCATCACCCCCCTCACCTTGACCCCAGCCCACCCGTCACACCGCCCCCCCACCCCAGCCCACCCATCATCCCCCCCAACCTCGACCCCAGCCACCCATCAACCCCCCCCCGATCCCAGCCAACCCGTCACCCCCCTCCCACCCCGGCCCCAGCCCACCCATCACCCCCTCCCCACCCCGGCCCCAGCCCACCGTCACCCCCTCCCCACCCCGACCCCAGCCCACCCGTCACCCCCCCCCCCGACCCCGGCTGACCCCATCACCCCATTCCCAACGCTCCAATACAGCTCATTAAGCTTATGGGGACATTTTTGTTCCAGCCGGGGAGCGGGGACAAAGGCGACCCCGGGGCGGGGGGGGGGGGGAAATGGGGGGGGGCCCGGGGGACCCCGCGGGCCTGGCGGGCCGGGGGCTCAGCCGGGATTTGGCCGGATCCTAATTGGATTTGGCAGCGGGAGCGGGGCCGGGGCCTTATGTAAAGGAGCACAATGGAGCCATTGGAGCGAGGGGGACCCAGGCTTTTGGGGGGGGGTGGGGGGCTGCACCCACCCACCTGCCATCTGAGGGGACCCAGGCATCGAGGGGGGGGGCTGCATCCACCCACCTGCCATCTGGGGGGACCCAGGCATTGGGGGGGGGGCATGGGGGGGCTGTACCCACCCACCTCCCATCTTGGGGGGGGGGGCATGGGGGAGAGCTGCACCCACCCACCCACTTGTCTCCCATCTGGGGGGACCCAGGCATTGGGGGGGGGGCGCACAGGGGGCTGCACTCACTCCCCCCCTTCCCATCTGAAGGGATCCAGGCACCCAAGCACTGGGGGGGGTGTGCTGCACCCACCCACCTTCCATTTAGGGGCACCCAAGCATCGGGGGGGGGGGGTGTCACTGGGGGGGCTGCACCCACCCACCCACCTCCCATCTGGGAGGACCCGGGCATCAGGGTGGGGGGGCACAGGGGGCTGTCACCCACCCACCTCCCTCCCATTTGGGGGGACGCAAGTGTCGGGGGGGGGGGGGGGCTGGGGGGCTGGACCCATCCAACCCCCTCCCATCTGGGGGGACCCGTGTGCTGCCCCCCAGCCCTGGGGCGTGTGGGGCAGCAGATTCGGGGGTGCGGGGCCCCACTCACCCTCATATGCCCAGTGGGGACCTGTGGGGGGGAGAGCAGAGGGGTTTGGGGTCAGCCGGGCCCCCCCGGGGGGGGGGGGGGGGCTGCACCCCAAAGTGGGCCCCGCTGCCGGGCGCTGGGAGTTGGGGTGCAGCCGGGGGGGGGGGGGGCACTCACCAGCGGGCAGGGTGGGGGCCAGGCCCCCCAGCAGCAGCAGGGCACGGAGCATGGTGGGGGCTGGGGGGGGGCGGCCACCAGCCCGGCCTTAAATACCCCCCGGGACCGGCCCCCCCCCGGGGCACGGGGAGGGGTGGAGGGGCCATGGAGGGGCCATGGAGGGGGGGTGGGGGGACCTGTGGGGCTTGGCAGGGGCTGGGGGCTGCAGAGGAATGAGGTGGGGGGCTTAGGGGTGCCTGTGGGCTGGGGGGGCTGGGAGGGGTTGGGGGGGGGCGCTGGCTGGCTGTGGGGTGCGGGGGCTGCGAGACTTGGGGGCTGTGAGCTGGGGGGACTGTGGGCTGTGGGGCAGGGGGCCATAGGGCTGGGGGGGCCTTTGGGGGGGCCATGGGGCGGAGGGCTATGGGGAGGGCTACGGGGCACCCGGGGGGGCTTTGTGGGGGTCTGCGAGGGGGGCTTTGGGAGGGCCCGGGGGGAAGCTTTGGGGGGGGCTATGGGGCAGGGGGCCATAGGGCAGGAGGGGCTGGGGGGCTCCGAGGAGAGGGCTATAGGGGGGCTATGGGGCGGGGGGCCATAGGGCTGGGGGACTGGAAGGGACCCGCGGGGGGGGGCTGTGGGACGGGGGGGGCTATGGGGCTGGGGGGGGGGCTATGGGGCTGGGGGGGGCCTATGGGAGGGGCTGGGGCGGGGGCGGCCCCCGCAGGAGCTCCCTCGCCCCGCCCCCCCGCCGATTCCACGCCCCCTCACCCCGCCCCGCGGGAGGCGGGGCCTGGGGCAGGAGCGCGCCCCCGAGGCCCCCGCCCCGCGAGCGCGCCGTCACAGAGGCGCGTGGCCCGCCCCCGCGCGCCCCGCCCCCACGTGGGGGCCCACGCGCTGCCTGCCTCCATTATGTAACGGCGCCGAGGCGAGGCCGCTCCTCTCTCATTGGCCGCGCTGGCCGTGACGCGCGCCTGAGGCCGGCGCCCATTGGCAGATCGCGGCGGGGCGTGGCCCACCCCCCACATCGCGCAGCCCCCCGACCCCGCCGCCCCCCGCCAGGGGGCGCTGCCTCGCTCCGCGCCCCCCCTCCGGGGCGCCACATGGAGGGGCGTGACGGCGGCTCCACCCTCCTGGCCAATCAGCGCAGAGCGGCTTCCGCATTGGGCAGCGCCGCCGGCTGCGCGGGCCAACGGGGGCGAGAGGGCGGGGCGGGGCGCCGAGTCTCCGCCCCCTGCCGGGGCTCGACGTCCAATGGGAGCGCGGGGGGGCGGGGCCCAGCGGGAGGCACGTGCGGCCGCGCACGTGTCCGCGTGGGGCCGCCGCAGCCGGGGCGGGACCGGGACGGGAGCGGGGGCACCGGCACGGGGACAGGGACCGGGACCGGGACGGCAGTGGGGACACCGGCCCCGGGACACCGATACCGGGACAGGGACACCGGCCCCGGGACACCGATACTGGAAGAGGGGCACCGGCCCCGGGACACCGGCCCCAGGACATCGACCCCCGGGACAGGGGACACCAGCCCCAGGACACTGGCACTGGAACAAGGACACCGATACCGGCACGGGAACAGGGGCAGCAGCCCCGGGACACTGATACCGGCCCCGGGATATCGTCACAGCATCGGTACCGGGACAGGGACACCGATACCGGCCCCGGGGCGGGGGACATCGGCACCGCCGCAGCTGCAGCCGGGAGCAGGTAGGACCCGGGGGAGCCAGGGTCGGGGGGTGGGGGGGGTCCTGAGGCCGCCTGGCGGGTTGTCTCTGTCCTGGGGGGAGGTCCCGGTGCCGGGGCAGGTCCTGAAGCCACCTGGGGGGGGTCCCGGTTCCTCGGGGGGGAACCTGAGGCCAGCTGGGGGGGGGGGGGGGGGTCTTGGGCCTGGGGGGGGTCCTGAGGCCGCCTGGGTGGGGCGTCCCGGTGCCGGGGGGGTGTCCTGAGGCCACCTGGGGGAAGTGTCTCGGTCCTGGGTGGGGGTCACCATTCCTAGGGGTGTCCTGAGGCTGCCTGGGGGGGTGTCTCTGTTCTGGGGAGGGTCCTGAGGCCACCTGGGGAGGGGTCTCAGTCCTGGGTGGGGGTCCCGGTGCCTCTGGGGGGGTCCTGAGGCCAGCTGGGGGGGGGTGTCTTGGGCCTGGGTGGGGTCCTGAGGCCACCTGGGGGGGGTCCTGAGGCCGTCTGGGGGGGGTGTCTCCATTCTGGGGAGGGGTCCCAGTGCCTGGGGAGGGGCCTGAGGCCACCTGGGGAGGGGGTCTCGGTGCCACGATGCTGGGCAGCCCTGGGACCAGGCGGGAGGGGCCCGATTCTAGGGGTGGGGGTGGTCCCCATCCTGGGTGGGGGGTCCTGGGTGAAGGCTCCCAGTGCTGGGGGGCGTCCCTGACCCCCCCCCTCACCGTGCTGGGAGATGCTGGACCCACCACCCAGGAGTGGGAGCTGCCAGAGGAGGGGGTGGGGGGAAGACCCCCGGTGGGGGGAAGCATCACTTTATTTTCCATTTTTGCCCAATTTCCTGCTTTTTCCCCTCTTTTTTTTTTCCTCCCCCCCTGCCCCCCTCGCAGGAGCCAAGACCAGGGAGCGGCTCCCCGGGGGGGGCCCCTGCCGCCCCCCCACCCTGCCATGGAGCCCCCCGCCCCGCACCTGCTCCTGTGCCACCCCCAGCTCCAGCCCGGGGGGTCCCTCTGACAGTGAAGCCGAGGCGGGCGCCCCCCCCCCCCCAGCCCCCCAAACCTGAGCGCAGCCGCAAGCGGCTGGGGGGGCCGGCCCGAACGCCCTCCGAGTTACCTCCATCCCCCCGTGGGGGGAAGCGACCCCGGAGGGGCGAGGCGGGGGACTCCCCCCCCAGCGATGCCGATCGCCTCTTTGCCCAAAAAGTGAGTTTTTGGCAGCAAAACGACAGAGCACCCCCCAAAGTGGGGGTGGGGGCAGCGCTTTGGGCCCCTCAGAATGTGTCTCTGCCCGGTGCTGCCTCAGTTTCCCAACCTGAAATAACTGGGAGGGGGGTGGGGGGTAAGCAGGGGGGGAGGGGGGGGATAAATAGAGCTGGGGGGGCATGAGACCCCCCTCCCCACTGGGGATCGGGCCCAGCCACCATCCTCTTCCTCCCAGTGCCAGGAGCTGCGGGGTTTCATCCAGCCGCTGGCGGAGCTGCTAGAGGGGCTGAAGCGGGGGGCGATACGACAGAGGTGGGTGCCCCCCCCTCCCCCCCCGAGCCCCCCGGTCCCCCCTGGCAGCACTCACACAGTTTTGGGGTCCCCCAGGGCTGAGCAGCTTCCAGCAGAGCGTGGCCATGGACCGCCTCCAGCGCATCATCGGGGTCCTGCAGAAGCCAGAAATGGGGTGAGTGCCCCCCAGATGACCCTGGGGAGTGTGGTGGGGGGCATAGGGCCCCCCCCCCATGGGGGTCCTGCCCTCCCCCACACCCAGCAGCAGGGTGACAGGTGCTCTCTGTCCCCACAGCGCCCGGTACCTGGGGACGCTGCTGCAGGTCGAGGGATGCTGCGGCTCTGGTTCCCCCACGTCGCCCCCAAACCCCCGCCGGCCCCAGCTCCCCCCCCCCGCTGCCCCCCGCCGCCGCCCCCCCGCTGGCCCCCACGGGGCTCCCCGCTGCCGCCGCCTGCCCGGGGACACCCCCGTCTCCAGCCCCACCGGAACAGTGCAGCGGGGGGGGACATCCCCGCTGCCACCGTCCCCGACACCCCCCCACACCGGAGGCGTGACAACCACCCCCCCCACAGTGGGGGATGGGGGGGGGGTGTCTCTCCCCTGGATTTCTTGCCTTTTTTGGATGGTGGTTTGTTTTTTTTTTTTTAATTGTGGACACTGAGACCTGCGGGGCGGGTGGGGCCATCCCATGGGGGGACCCCTGAGACCTACCCCCCCCAGGGGGCCCCAAAAATCCGGGGGGGGGGGGGAGGGGGGGCATGTGCCTTTGGCAGAGCAGAGCCCCCCACCCCAAGGCTGGGGGGGGATGTGCCTTGGTGTACTGCGGGGGGAGGGGGGGTGGGGGGCTGGCCCCCCCCCGCTGGCCTTGTGCCTTCCCCCTGCATGGCGTTACGGGGGGGGCTTGGGGGTGGGGGGGTCTGTGCCCCTTCCCCCCCCCCCCAAAGTGGGGCTGCCCCATGGCTGGGCCCTGCTGGAAGCAATAAATGCCGCGGGAGCGGCAGGGGCTGCCCGGTACCGGTGTCCTCTGTCCGGGGGAACGCGGGGGGGGGGGGGGGGGGGCGGGGCTGGGCCCTGCCCCTCCGCAGCGGGACCCCCGGTGCGTCCCCCCCCCCTCCCAGGCCCTGACCCCTGACCCTGTGACCTGACCCTGTACCCCACAGAGCGCCGCGCCCCATGGGTCAAGTCCCGCCCCCTACCCCGTAATTAGCCATGACCTTTGACCCCGTGACCTGCACCCTGACCCCCGCCCCTTACGCCCATCCCGACCTATGGCCGCGTGACCCCAGCTAAGTCCCGCCCCCGCTGGTGACGGCTGCGACTTCCGGTACGGGGTTTGACTTCCGGTTCCGGGGCGCTGGGGCGGTGAGTGGAGCGGCCGCGGCTGCTCCGGACGGGACCTGTCAGGCCCGCGCCCGGCACCGGGAGGGGGGGGGGGGGCGCGGCTCAGTGGGGGCCTCCGCGGGCGGGGAGGGGGCGGGGAGGGGGGCGGGGGACCGGGTCCTTCCGTGAGGGCGGGGGCGGCCCAGCCGGGGCCCGGTGGGGGGGTTGGGGGGAGCCCCGGGGCCGCCCCGTCCCAGCCGCCCGCGCCCCCCCCGTCCCCCAGCAGAGCAGCGGTCATGGCGAACCACCTCCGCTTCGTGGGCCGCACCGTCATGGTGCAGAACGGCAACGTGGACGCGGCCTACAGCTCGCTCAACAGGTGAGGGGGGGCCCGGGGAGGGGGGCAGCGGCTCCGGGGGCCTGGTCACGCTAATTAAACCAGGTGTAATTACTTCTTGGCTGGGGTCCTGCGCGTGAAGTCCCCCCGCTTTACACATCCAGTATGTCCAGGTTCTTAAAAACAAGGAAAAAACCCCACCCCAGCCCCCAGGAATTGGGCTTAGAACGTGTATTTTTGGTTTTTTTTCAAACTTGGATGCCTCTATAAAATGAGGGGGTGGGGTTGGGGAGGGTCGCGCGGGGGGTCTTCCATCGGCTCTGCATCCTAATGTGTCCGTACATGCAGATATAATTAAATTAAAATGAATTAATGAAACGAGTTAGTATAAAAGCAGGCAGGAGCATGGGCAGCAGTGTCACCGGTGGGTTGGTGACATCTGGGGCGGGTTGGGCGGGGAGGAGGGGGGTGTCCCATCACCAGGCTGTGACCTGCCACACCCGCCTTCATGTCATGGCTTAATGAAGGTCCGCGGGCACCAATTCCCGCCCTCATTCCGGGTGCGCGGTTGGAATCAATGCAGGAACATTACGATGGCAGAAGCCAGGCCCGATTTTAATCAAATCCATCATGTGAGTTTCCATCATGCAGAAAAGAGGGGAGCAGCGAGGGGGAACATGGCCCCTCTCACCCCATCTCTTCCCCCCCGCCAGGATCCTCACGCTTGATGGCGTGGTGGAGGCAGTGAGGCGGCGGCGCTACTACGAGAAGCCATGCCGGCAGCGGCAGCGCCGGGCCTATGAGGAGTGCCGGCGGGTCTACAACGCCGAGATGGCCCGGAAGATCACCTTCTTGGCGCGGACCAACCGGCCAGACCCCTGGCTGGGCTGCTAGTGGGGAGCCCCCCTTTGAAAAGCTCACTCCCCATTTCGTAACAGCTCCAAGGGGCAGCATCATGGCCCCCTAATTAATGAAGGGCAGAGGAGAGAGCACAGACACCCCCAATTAATAAAGGCTCCGGGGGGAACCACCCACCCCTTTATAATGGCCCTGGGAGGGGAGCCACCCCCCCAAATTAATAAAGGCCAGGGGAGGGGGGGGGGGGCACCACCCCTCCCCGCCCAACAATAAAGGGCCAAGGAGGGAGCTACCCCACCCCCCCAATTAATAAAGGCTCCAGGGCCTTCCCCCCAAAAATTAATAAAAGTTCCCTTCCCTTTAATTGCGTTTTAATTTGGCTTTAATTAACCGTGGCGGGAGGAGCCTCGGCGTCCGCGGACACGCGGCGGCGCTTCCCGCGCTGGCTGAGAGCGCGGGAAACGCGGGGTGGGTGGAGCTTCGTGGGCCACGTGACGTCGGCGGGCACGGGCAGCTGGCCCCGCCTTCTTCCCTCCCGGCACCCCCCGCGCGGGCGGGCGCGCAGGCGCCGCGCGGCCGTTTCCGCTTCCGCCCCGACGTGCCGTCACCGTCAGGGCCGCCGGGGCCTGCCGGGGCCGCGCCCCGCCGCGCCGCTCCGGTGAGGGGAGGGGGGGAGCTAGGGGTGCCGAGGGGGCGCGGGGGTGTCCCGGGGACGGGCCCCGAGCTCTTGGCCGCGGGCCCGCGGCGCCCTGAGGGGTCCCGCTGCCGGGCCGGGGCCCTGCGCGCAGCTCCGCGCCTGGCGGGGACCGGGCCTGGCGGGCCCGGGCCCGGTGTGGGGGGGTTGGAGCCGGAGGGGGATCGTCACCAGGACCACCGGGGATCCCCAGCGCCGTTGGGGCACTTCGGTGGCCACCGGGCATGCGGCAGCGGGCTCTGGGCGGGCCGGGCCTCGCCTCAGCGGCCGCTCTAGCCTCCGGCGGGCGATTCAACCGCGGCGGAGCTGAATTATTATTATTTTTTACCCCCTAAGGAAGCAGCTGGTGAGGCCGCAGCGCCGCGGGAGCATCGGCTCCAGCTTCGCACCGTCCCGGCAGGTAACGCGGCACCGGTGGCCCTGCCCGTACCGGTATCTAAAGTCTTGTAGGTGCTGTTTACCCACCGTCCTCCTTCCTGATGCCTTGTGGCCCGGGGGGTGCTCAGGACTCCGGTCCTCGTGGGCACCTGTTTGCACCTTCCCTACGGACCCCCAGCGGTGCGTTTGCTCTCCCCACATTCCAACTAAAACACCATCAAACCTGTTGCGCTCCACTCTCAGTCCTTATTCGATTACAGAAGTTAAAGGTTAATGCAGAGCTTAAGCCAAGCGCTAATTAAGTTCTCCATTTAATACCACGCGCGTGTGAAGCTGTTGATGTGTCAGTGTTGTAATTATTTTCCGCTTGCCTTGAACCTCTAGCTTTGTCCTGAAGCATTACGTACAGCAGAGTCGGAACTTAAGGATGAAATGGCATAATTGTGCTTTTTTTGGGTGGGTTTTGCTACATTTGCGTCCATCTCTGGGAAACCTGCTGGAAAAAAGCCAGCGGCTGCGGGGATTTTCAGGCTTTTGGCTGCAGAGAGGGAGAGCGAAGCCCCCGGTTGCTGCTTTAAACCTGTGGATTCCTTCTCTTGGCTGCCGTTTGCAGACTTGGAATCAAAGTGTTTTGTTACAGCTAACACCCGAGCTCTTCATTCTCGGTTTTGGGGCTGATAACCGTATTTGATTGGATTTCTGTTAAAATAAACCCACGTCAAAGCTCTGCAGGCCTCTTATGCGGGGCAGAAATGCTGAGGTCAAACAATTTCCTTAAGAAGATTTTCTCCTGTTTCCAGATAAAGGAGACTTGGTTTCCAAATCAGATTAGGTCCCGGGCACGTAATCAAACATTACTGCATCTGCAGGCTGTGACTGACGGTGCGAGAGCCGCTAACCGTTGACGGGAAGAAATTTTTTGCCTTGAAAAATGTGTCATTTTGGGTTTGCCTCCGCTGGCTGCTGGTTTAAACAGCAAACCCAGAGGCAGCCAGCCACATGCTGAACTTTTAAGTATCAGTCAAGCGGAACATGTTCAGAAGGTGTTTGTGAACCTCACGGGAAAGGGGCTAATTAAGGGTTAGCAGGTGCGTGACTTGCACGGACCTGTGTGGCTCGAGGTGCGTCAGTAACTGGAGTAGCAGCCACGGAAACAACTGAGCGAAGTTCAAGGAGAAGCTGGGGCATGAAGGGATGCCCCGAGACCAAACGTTTTGCTCCCGTTTGTGGCCAATCCATGTGTGAAAGAGGAGCCTGAGCTGGGAGGATCGGGTATGGGGCTTGCCATGTGTCCGTCATCCATGAGGGAAGGCTGGTGGGATGTAGGAGGTTCAGGGCTTTCCCCGCAGATGAAGCTACGAGCACTATTTCCCTTTGCGGGGCCTGATGCTGCGTTTTGTCTGGTCAGGTCGTGGCTCCTGGCTGCCAAGGCCCTTCCTCCCTGTGTGCCTCATCTAGTTTCAGTTTGTGTTTTTAAAAATAAGGGAGCAAAAGTAGTCTCCGAGAGCTTTCATTGCTTGTGAGCTTTCTTGTGAAGGAGAAAAGCGCAGCGCGGAAGCAACGATAATCCAGTACTTTTATTTTACTAGCCTGTGGTTTTCTGATTTTGGTTTCTTTACAGGTACGAGTAAGATAATTCAGTTCAGCTTCTCTGGCAAAGATGTCGCTCTCCAAAAGAGAATTGGATGAGCTGAAACCATGGATCGAGAAGACGGTGAAGCGAGTCCTGGGGTTCTCGGAGCCCACCGTGGTCACCGCAGCGCTGAACTGCGTCGGGAAGGGCATGGACAAAAAGAAAGCAGCTGGTATGTCCTGTGGGCTCCAGCCCTGACCCTGCAGCTCTTTGTAGAGGTGGTCAGACCCCTTGATGGAGAAAATAAGTGCACACAAATCCTCAAATAGCCTTGAAATAGCCTCAAATCAGACTTAAAATCATTCCTCCTATTCCCGGAAGACTGACCTCCTGCTGGTGGTGCCAGGCTCCATGGCCGGTCAGGGTTTCCTTGCCAGTGGTGGCTGGCAGAACGTGGAGGGCGAATGCCATCCTTGGTGGCGTGAAATCTGCTGTGTGTTGGGCTAGTTTTCTAAAGGAGACAAAAAAACCCCAAACCTGGAATCTCCTGAGTGTACGTCCAGGTGTAGGTCCAAGGTGGTTCTGACTCCGCCTTGTTGAGGCAGAGGTGAGTACTTGCAAATCCATGCGGACACGTGACATGCAACCAAAAGCCTTGGAATGCATTACAAAAAAAGGGGAAGTAAAAATTAATTAAAGGGCTCTTTTTCTAAAGGAACTTAAAATGGTAATTTAATCTGTGGTTTGGTTTTCGGTTGTTTTGGGGTTTTTTGACCGTTAGAGCCCTAATTTTTTTCTAGTTGAGGTCCAGATTTACTTAATCCTTAAAGCTCCTGCCGACAGGATCTGCAGGTCCCAGAGGCCTCCGGACCTCGGGTCGCAGGCCCCGCTGCATTAGTACAGTTGAATCCACTTGTAAACAAGTGTTTTACAGATTCACAGAACTCTCGGCAGATTCTCCGTTCACCTGCTCATCCCAAGCAGTGAATTCTGAATTTACACAACTCTTCTTTTCCAGACCACCTCAAACCCTTTCTTGACGATTCCACCCTGCGATTTGTGGACAAGCTTTTTGAAGCGGTGGAGGAAGGCCGAAGCTCCAGGCACTCCAAGTCCAACAGTGACCGGAACCGAAAACGAGAACTGAAGGTGATTATTGATTATTGATTGCTTTTTTTCTGTGATTTGGTGGCCGTGGAGGCAGCACTGGTGCTCTGCCACACTTTCCTCTTCCAGAGAGGTACATCTCGTAATGCTTAAAGTTCAAGAGAAAAGACTCTTTTCCATGATGAAGTGTGTGAGCCTTTACCTTGCGGGTTCTCTTCGGATGAGGAAGAGCCATGCTCTCCTTGGTGGCAGCCAAGGTGGAGGCTGGGGCTTTTGATTTCCTTACCAATCTCTGCTAGGCCCGTGCAGTGGAGTAACTTCACCGGGGCTCCGTCTCTCTGTTTTCTTTTGCCCTCTTTACCGTTGTGTTTTCAGTGAGAGCCTGGGCTCACTCAGCACTCCCGGCGACTTCCCGTCACTCTTCCTTGCCCAGGCGCCGCGTTTCACCCTGCCAGCCAGCTCTCCCTGTCAGCCACTGAGTGGGGCTCTGTGGTGGGGTTTCATTCTCTTTTTTTTTATTTTTTTTTTTCCCCCCCCCCCCATCCGGAATCAACAGAGGATGATTTTTGACAACCCCTGTCATAGCACAAGGTTAATTACGGCAGGGATTTAATAGCTCTCTGGTGTTTCTCCCATCTAATGCTTGTCTGGGATGGTGGAAGTCTCATGCATCCAAACCTGTTTTCACCTCCTTTCTTCTCTTGAAGACTTTACTCGCCATCTTCTGGAATTGCATTTTTTCCATCACTCGCATGCCGAGTTTAAAAGGGGCTACCCTCCATGCTGCTCCCCGCTTACAAAGTAAGTTTCCTTTCACTTTTTCTGAGGTTCCTGTTGTATGGCAATCTGTGTTTCTCTGTGACAGTTTCAGTCAGCCCTTAACCTCAGGGAGCTGCAATAATCGTGTTCGGGATTTCGATCTCTTCAGGTGTGTTGGGAGAGAGCTGCTTCCACTCCCTGTTTTCCATTAGAAACTTGCTTTTTCTCCAGCTGTCTGGCTGAGGCTTTAACCGGTGCCAGATGGGGTCTCCTCCCGGTCTGGGTACGTTCACCGGCTAACGAATGGTGCGTTAAAGCAGCTTCCATCCTGCCGAGCTGGTACAGCCCGAGGAGCAGCAGCACAACTCCATTTACTGACCTGGGGAGGTTTGGGTTCACGTGTCCATCCCCCTCCCAAAGAGCAGCAGTGGCTTAAAAAGATCTCAGTCTCATGCAGCTTTTTTTGGTCACCACAGAACTGCCACTAAGCATCTTTCAAGTATTTTTGTGCTGCGGTTCTGCTTTAATTTGGCTAACACACTGTGCCGAGCTGCTGCAGGGCCGTTAAAAAGGCGAGGTTCCAGCTAGGCTGGGAGATCCTGGCTTTTCCCCACAACCCTCTTGCTTTTGACCTCTTGGGAAGATGACAGAGAGATGGGGACATTGTCTGTCCCATCGCTGCTTGGTGCTTCGTGATGTCAGGGTGTCAGGCGGGGCGACACTCGCAGCCCTGTGGCACTAGTAAAACCTGCAGGTCCTCCCTTTCTTCACAAGTTGAATTCAGATTCCCCTGTTGCTGTGCCCGCCTTCGGGCTGTCTTGTCCTCTCATCATCTTCCTCGTGGCCGTGGCCAGCGCACTGCCGGATGGGGAGGGAGGGAGGGAGCAGCATCCTGGTGCAGAGGGGATTTCGTGCTGGCAGAGCAGGGATGGGGTTGGGTGCGGAGCAGGCGATTCTTCTCCAGCGAAGCAGCCACTGGGGTGTCTTGCGTGACCGCTGATGGCATCCTCGGCTTGCCAGCTACCCCGAAAGCAGGGCTGGGAAGCAGCAGAGCGGACCTATCCTCTTCTCTTGGCTCCTGGCATAGGGACAGGCGTCCCGCCTGCCAAATAGTCAACCCTTCTGTCCGGAATTACCTTCCTTGGAGGTCCTCCATCAAGATCTAGATCTGTCCTGACCCTTGCTGTAACACGAGGCCGTCTAGTGAGTTTGTCAGATCGCGGCCATACTTGCCGACTGACTTTCCCCTTCACCCCAGCGCAGGTTTTAGAGTTGAATTTGTACTTGCACACTTAGATCTTGTAGCAATGGGCAGTGAATTAATTCAGAGTGCTACGTTAGCTGTCTTCAATGCGCTGCCTGGCCTGCCTTCTCTCTCCTTGGTTAACTCTTGTGGGGTAGGTCATTGCTTGGGAAGTTTCAGGAACTAAAACGTAATGGTTTACACACTTTATACTATGGGCAAGTCCTTTCTCTTGAACTTGTAGGTTTTCCAAGAAGTACCTGTGTCTGGATGAGGAAGTGTCCTTGTAGAATATGAACCGTTATAGTGAAGAAGGGATTGCAACTAACGCTTACAACCGGTGTGTATATTTTATTTTCAAATAACACCTTGACACACACACTACAGTAACACAGTCGCATGGACAAATCCAGTTTGCCGTACACAAACCAGGCACTGACTAGATGAAATCCATGGCCGCAGTCTCACGAGCTGGGGCGTGCTTGAGCAGCGCTCCGTGTAAAGCGCACCTTGCCTTTTGTTTTGTGACCCTCGCGCTGCATGTGAGTCCAGCAGCGTGATCGTTGCTCCACTTACTCTCTGAGCTGCGCTTCTCCGGAGCGGCTCGCTTGGAGCGCAGCGTCTTTGGATCCGAGCTGGAGTCGGCTGGGTCGGAGTGTGAGGAAACGCCGACCCGCCCTGGGTCTGCGGCTGCATCCTCCTTTGGGGGAGGACGTGGTGGGACAGCGCAGCTTCTTTCACCAAACCCTCTGAAGTTGGTGGAAGACATGGAAATTATTTTAGCCCAGTCAGGTCAGCTTGTGGGCAGGCTTTTTCCATCTCTCTGGGCAGCTGAGCGAGACCTTCAGTCTCCTCGGTGCCAAAAAACCTTTGACCGTCTGAGGGAATTATGTGGTGGCTATTACACGGGCACATCCCTGTGATGTGTCCTGTCCTTCACGCTCTTGCATGGATCATCATGGAGGCTTCTCTGGTGGGGGACCAGGGCACAGGCTTCATGTGGGATTACCGGTAGATCAGCCTGCGAGCGCTGCCCTGGAAACTGAACCGCAACGCAGTGCTGACCGTACGGTGCCAGATCTGATCCGCGTGCTGGTTTCTCATCTTAAAACGCTGGCCGTGAGGAGAACCCTTTGTTTTTAACCACAGTTTTCTCCTTTCCTTTTACATTAGGATGTCTTTGGTGATGACTCTGAGGTATCCAAGGAATCTTCTGGCGTCAAGAAGCGGCGCATACCGCGATTCGAGGAGGTTGAGGATGAGCCTGAGGTCATTCCAGGCCCACCGTCGGAGAGCCCTGGGATGCTGACCAAGCTACAGGTTAGGCTGTGTTACATGAGCTCTGCCCCGGAACAGAGCTGCCCGTGGCTGAGATCTTGAATCCCAACATGGTTTAGTGTTTACTGTATCCTAATTCACCTCACAAGCTGAGCGAGCAAACAGCAAGTTGCTTTTGACTGTCCTTTGCTTGCTGTGTTCATTTCACAAGGCTCACGGCTGCTTGTGCGTTAGGCTAACGATGATGTGAAGCCTTCGAGTGAGGGAAGTTTGGATGTTTGTGAAAGGTCTTGGTAGAGAGTGCCTGCATGGTAAAATTCCTTCTCTACAGCTGGAGGTTGTCGATCCACTCCGTTTGATACAATATCATTCTCGCTACGCTGGCTTGCCTGCATCTGCAGCTGTAACGGGGTGCTGAGGACCCCTTCCCTCCTTCTGATAAAGGGAAGAAAAATTCACTGTCCAATTCTCTTTCCACAGATCAAACAGATGATGGAGGCAGCCACCCGGCAGATTGAAGAGAGGAAAAAGCAGCTGAGTTTCATCAGTCCACCGACACCACAGGTACCTACTGGCAGCCACAGGCAAATCCTGCAGATTCAGCTATGACTTGTTGACTTTAGTGTGCTAGAACACGCACCTCACAAAACTTCCTTTTCTGTCAACAGCCCAAAATTTCTTCTTCATCCCAATCGGAACGCCTTCCCATCGGCAACACGATCCAGCCCTCGCAGGCAGCGACGTTCATGAACGATGCCATTGAGAAGGCCAGGAAAGCAGCGGAGCTGCAGGCCCGAATCCAGGCTCAGCTGGCTTTGAAACCAGGGCTCATTGGCAACGCCAACATGGTGGGGCTGGCCAACCTGCACGCGATGGGGATCGCGCCACCGTGAGTACCTGCTGTTCCTTGCACACTCTGTGTGATCCTGGTGAGCCTAACTCCAAAACACCGGTGGAGGGTCTGACCGAGGGTTTCTCCAGCACTGTTGGTTCCCTAGCGCTGGCCTTAACGCCTGCTGAAGGAACAAATCTGATATTAAAGAGGTGAAATGGAGGTTACACCTTCCTTGGGTAAGACTCCCAGCTTCTGCGCACGAGCTTTAAGTCCGTGCTGGCAGCATAGATGAGATTTAACATAACAAGGAGGCCTTCCACAAGCTGTGGGCCACTTTGGTGCTTCCCGTGGAAACAGGGCTCACGTTTCCTTTGTGCTCACGTTTTAATGCAACGTTATTGTCTCTTGCTGCCAGGAAAGTGGAGCTGAAGGATCAGACAAAGCCTACGCCACTGATCTTGGATGAGCAAGGCCGAACTGTTGATGCGACTGGTAAAGAGATTGAGTTGACTCACCGCATGCCAACCCTAAAAGCAAACATCAGAGCTGTGAAGAGAGAGCAGTTCAAACAGCAGCTTAAAGAAAAGCCCTCGGAAGATATGGAGTCGAACACTTACTTTGACCCCCGGGTCTCCATAACCCCAGCCCAGCGTCAGAAACGCACCTTTAAGTTCCATGAAAAAGGCAAATTTGAGAAAATTGCCCAGAGGTTGCGAACGAAGGTATTTGGGGTCTTGCCATGCTAACTGACAGCACAGGAGTGAGGGTTCGGTTCGGGATGGGAGCTGATTCTCCTCTCCTGGGATGTGAAGGGAGCTGTGTTGGCTTTGCCTAGGAAGCTTTTCACTAAAGTCACCTGAACCTTTTCTGTCAACACCATTCTTGTCGGAAAGGGAGGCATCCCAATTAGAACTTGTGTGTGGAATGAGTTTTCTTACAGCTATCCTTACCTGATGAGAGACAGAAATTTTTATTTTATTTTTTTTTAATTTTGGCAAGAGGTTGAAAATTACCAAAGAGAATAGATAATTATTGGTCCTAAGCGTTCTTTCTGCAGAACTGATCACTCTAGAAGTGGAGGTTTAAAGGAATCTTGGTAAAATGCCCGAGGTCTTGGGGAGAGGGGGAGAGAAGAGCTTCATTAAGACAGAAAAGTCCAGGGATACGATGCCTCTAGGGAGATACTCCTTTGGGATTGTTCCATGCTCCTAGAAGGCTCAGTAATAAGACCGGATTTCTGGGAGGTCTGTCACTCTGCCGTCCTGTGCTGTGTGGTTTTTTTCTGTGGTCTGCTTCAGATTGTTTTAAGAAAAAAAGAAATCAATCAGCAGGTGCATATGTATTGTGCTTTTCCCGAAGGTTGTGCTGTTCTGGAATGACCTTTATGTGCCGTTTTCCTCTCCTTGTTCTCAGGCTCAACTAGAAAAACTGCAGGCAGAGATCTCTCAGGCTGCCAGGAAGACAGGGATACACACTTCCACCAAGTTGGCTCTTATTACCCCTAAGAAGGAGCTGAAAGAGGGGGAGATCCCAGAGATAGAGTGGTGGGACTCCTACATCATCCCTAACGGCCTCGACTTGTAAGTGGTTTACTTGCTGGGTTTTGATCCTCCTGCCGCGGGAGGAAAACTGGGAGCATCTTAAGGGTCACGTGGTGGTGTGTTGGGTTGGACCAGGTGTATTGGCTTGAGCTGTGGAATTCCACCTCCCTCATCCCTGAGATCCCAGCAGCACCAGGTTTGCTCCCAAGGCCTTTCTTGGGGTCGTTTCTCCCAAGGTCTTGGTGGTCGGTGGCTGCCCTTCTCCCCATTGGAGGCTGTGTTCCCCCCAAAGACTCCAAGGTCTTGGAGGCGACGGCTGCCCTGGAGTTAGAGTGCTGTTTCTGGCCCAGAGTTGGTGGTGTGGTTTGGGGTTTTTTTCAAGTGTGAGTGTTCTCTACGAGTCTTGTTCCCAGTAGAGTTGTGGGAAGCCTGTCTCCTAACCGTGAAATGTGGGTGGCTGCTCCACTGGAGGAGACACCTACGCATTAATACTACGTTGCTGCGTGTCTCCTTCAGCACATCGAGCTCTGATCAGTGATTTGGGTAGGGATTTGGTATCCAGCACAGCTGGCCCAAGGGAAGCGTTATTTTTTTTTATTTTTTTTCATGGCTTGTGTTGAAGGGAACACAGGAATTCAGGCTGGGAGTTTTGCAATGATGCCCAACTCTTTCCCTTTTAGAAAAGGTGGAACGTCTTCAAAGCAAGATGAGTACTTTGGGATCACGAACCTCGTGGAGCACCCAGCGCAGCTCAACCCACCAGGTACTGCCCCAGTTTTGGTCAACTTTGCTGTTGAACTAAGACACAAAATACTCTGAGGGGTTAGCACTTTGTGGGGTGTGCAAGCCCCCAGCTGCAGCACTGCAGCCCAGCGTCTCATGTCTCTGTGAGGAGAAGGAATTGTGCAAAGACAAGTTGGAAAGCAATGTGAAGATAACTACAATCGGGAGGGAGGGTCTCTGCCCTGATTTTGGAAACTTGTAAAACCTGTAGTAGTTACGGGTAGCTCGCTTACCTACCGATGGCCTGCTCTGTGCTCGCTGGGTGGCCGTGCAGACACGGGCTCCTCGCCGGCAGCCTAGTTTTGACCCAAGGAAGGATCATAAAATAACCACAGAGCATTTAACTTTTCAGTAAAATAAATAATAATAAAAAAACCCAGTCAAACCGCATTTGCCTGGTTCCACGTTTGGTGTGGGGGTCAGGTTTGTTGATAGTGTGGGGGTCACAGAGCGTGGTGGGGGTGTTCCCCCCCACCTCCAGTAAGGGTCACAGGCAGTATTTTCTCTTGCTTCTTCAACAGCAGATTTACGTTTCTCTTGCCTCATTTCTTTTCCCAGTGGACAGTGACACACCAGTGACCCTGGGTGTTTATTTAACCAAGAAAGAGCAGAAGAAATTACGACGACAGACTCGGAGAGAAGCGCAGAAGGAGCTGCAAGAGAAAGTCAGGCTGGGCCTGATGCCGCCGCCAGAGCCCAAAGGTAAATGCCGGTTACAGGGGGCCCGCTGCCAGCGGCGCTCCGGGCTAGTGTGGGCCCTCAAACCAGTGGCCCGGGCCAAGCGTGGACGTGGCTGGGAAAGCCGCAGGCCGCCCAGCCTCGGCGGGACGGCGTGGATCTGTGTGTGGGTGTGTTGCTGTGATCCGACACCTGCCCGTACAGGTGGTTTATGAGCCTGCACGTGTGCCTGCCGTTTCTGTGCTTTACCGTCCTGGCAAACCGGCATCCGACAGGAGCCTCTCACAGCTCCTCTCCTGTTTCCCTGCAGTAAGAATTTCAAACTTGATGCGAGTACTGGGGACGGAAGCTGTTCAGGACCCAACAAAAGTCGAAGCTCATGTCAGAGCGCAGATGGCGAAGAGACAGAAGTAGGTGGCACGCTGTACCGTACTTTGGGGGGTCGTTTTTTGGATGGGTTGATTGCTGGTGCTGCATTTGTAGAGAACGAAATCCTTGAACTGATGCAGCGAAGCAGCAGCAGTGTGATTTTCTGCGCGTTGCTCTCGTAGCCTGTTTCAGCTGCCTTGAATGACCCCCCTGAGGCCGGCGGGGCGCTGGGTCTTCGTGAGCAGCTCTTCCCACTGGAGAGAGGCCTCATGCCCTATATTAAATGGGTTTCCTACCATAATGAGGATGATGGTCACGGTCACAGTTGTTACTAACGAATGTTTTCATGGAGAGACAGAGGATGGATTTGGACGGGTGACTGGATTAAAAAAGCCCACTTGCTTGTAATCCAGGCAGGTGCAAGCGGAGATCTGGGCAGGATTTGCAGCTGCTTTGGGGTCTGTATTCTGTGCTGGGAAGGAAAGGGATCCATTGTGATGCTGTAACGCTGCGTCTTGCTTATAGCTGCATCTTTCTTTGCATCCAGAGCTCACGAGGAAGCGAACGCTGCGAGAAAGCTCACAGCAGAACAGCGAAAAGCGAAGAAGGTTAAAAAGCTGAAAGAAGACGTTTCGCAGGGAGTTCACATAGCCGTGTACAGGTGAGGGCTGGGCAGAGCGCTCACCGTACATCTCTTTCTAGATACACCAGAGAAATGCTCTAGAGAAACCTGCTGGTAGGGAGGAGCAGGCTTGAGTAGCGGGACTGTGCCCCCACTCATCAGGTTTCCATCCAGCGTTAAAGCATCCCGGCTTGTAGCAATTAACGCTGTCCCAAAAGACATGTTCGTTAACAGGATAAGTTAAGGACAGAGTTACAGTCCAGCACTAAAAACACATGTCGGGTTTGGAGCGTTTCAGCTGGGACTGCAGTTTCCAATGGCGAGAGCTGTTTCCTAGCTGTCAGAGCTGACCTGGTGCATCCCTGTTTGGAAATTGGGAAACTTTAAAGCTCTAAATGAAATAATGGGAAGGGACAGACACAGCCGCTTCAGCAGTCTGATAACAGATGTCATTTTGAGGTGTGGGTAAAGCCCCCGCGGAGCTGGAGGAGGAAACACTGGACCCAGTTGAGGCAGAGTAGGGAGCTTTTATGGCTTGATTATAATTTCCACAAACATTTGTGTTTGGTTTTTATCCTATCCTTTAGGGTCCGAAACTTGAGCAATCCAGCAAAAAAATTCAAAATCGAAGCCAACGCTGGCCAGCTGTACTTAACAGGCGTGGTGGTTTTACACAAAGATGTCAACGTGGTCGTGGTAGAAGGAGGTGAGAACTTTTGAGGCAGGCTTTCGGTCACAGCGTAGCATTCAAAAGCTTGCTTCTAGCAAAAATTACTGTGAAAATTACTGATTGAGGGTTACGGAAGGACAAGGAAGGAAGGAGGCCATTTGAAACTCCCTTAATTACGGCCCTAATGGGGTTAGCGCTGACTGCAGAGTGCACTGTAATCCAGTTAGAAAACCCCGCGCATTCAGCGTTGAAGGGAAAAGCACTTGATTTGAATCCGTGATGCTCTGAGCGGATGCTTAGAGTGAGGAGACTTCTCAGTCTGCCGCAGCTTCTCATGTTTTGTGCTGTTCTAAGTAATTTTTGCGAGGTGTTGAAGAGCCTGTTTGGCAGCAGGAAATCCCAAGGTGCCAAAGGCTGCCAGAAAGTCTCAGCCACCCCACGGGTGTTGGCACTGGGTCAGTCTGGCTGTGCCTTACTTGCCATGCCTGGTCAGCTGGGTGCGCTGGGAAGGGTTTGTGGGCATCGTTTGGATTCTGCTGCTTTTTCGAACTTCCTGAAAACTGAAGGTTAAAGGACTTTTTGTGAACGATGAGTCTCAATTCTTCTCCAGGCCCAAAAGCACAGAAGAAATTCAAACGTCTTATGCTTCATCGAATAAAATGGGACGAGCAAACATCAAACACGAAGGGAGAGGGTAAGTGTAAAACTGTGCGCATAAGAGGGGTGGTGAAGGGGCGGTGGGGCTCCCGCTCCTCATCTGCCTTCGGGACTAAAATTGGCCTTACCGGTCGGTTTTTTTTTCAGATGATGATGAGTCCGACGAGGAGTCTGTTAAGAAAACAAACAAATGCTCTCTGGTTTGGGAGGTGAGTCGTGGGTGTAGGTCTGTACCGGCGGGGCTTAGGCTGGAGGGAAGTGAGCCCCAGCAGCAGCTGGGGCAGGAACGATGCTGGGAGGCTTTGGATCAGAGGCAAACCTGCCGCTCCAACTCTTTTCCGTAGCGTTTCTCAAGCTGTAGCGGAGCTGGCAGCGTCTAACTCGTGCAGTGCTCCCTCTAGTCAGGCATGAGCCTGTAAAAATATTTTTTCCCGGGTTCCCCAAGCCGCTGGGAGCTGCGTTTCCCGCGAGTTTCCCCCAGAGACGGGTGGGAAAGCGCCCCTTTTCCCCTCCCAGGGCACAGCGAAGGACCGCAGCTTCGGCGAGATGAAATTTAAGCAGTGCCCCACGGAGAACATGGCACGGGAGCACTTTAAGAAGCACGGTGCGGAGCACTACTGGGACCTGGCCCTCAGCGAGTCGGTGCTGGAGTCCACAGACTGAGGTGAGGGGGCCGCCGTCGCCCCCTCCTCACACCACAGCCCCCCCGCCGGACCTCGGACAGCCCCCTCCACCCCTTGCTCTCCTCAGCACACCCATTAAAGACATATTTTTTAAAACAAATCACCGTTACGCCTCTTGGGGGGGTAGGGCGGTGGAGGCGGCCTGCCCCCGCGTTGTTTCTTGGCTGTGGAAATGGGGTGGGTGGGTGGGTGTGTGAGGGGGGGCTGTGAGGGAACGGGGGGGGGGGGGGGGGGGGGGCGCGCAGGCCGCCCGCGGGGGTCTGGCGGTGGCAGGAGCCGCCTCCCCTTCCCTTATGTACCACCAGTTGGATTTATTTGAGGCCGGGCGCTGTTTTCCAGCGCGGTTGCCGTTACCAAGCCCTCAGGCCGCGCTCCCAGCTGGGGGCGGCCGCCATCTTGCGCGGCGGGGGCGCGCGCAGAGGGGCGGGGCGCGGCGCAGGCGCGGCGGGGCGGGCGGGCGCGTGCGCGCTGAGGCGGCGGCGCAGGCGCGGAGGGGCGGGGGGGGGGCAGCGCCGCGGCGGCCCGTGTGAGGGAGCCCGGCACAAAATGGCGGCGGGGGGGCGGGCGCTGCGTGCGGGGGGGGCCGGCCGGTGACCGCGCCGCCGCCGCCGCTCCCAGCCGTCACCCGGGGCTAAGCGGGACGGGGCCTTACGGGCCGCGGCTGCACGATCGCCCTCGGGGCGGCGCCGTCGCCCGCCGCCTCTCCTCAGGCCCGGCGCAGCGGGCCGCCGCGCTCCCCAGCCGGCCGCCGCGGGCCCCGCCGCCTCCTGAGGCGCCGCCGCCCGGGCCCCGCCGGGCCCAGAGCGGAGCGGGGAGCGCCGCGCCGCCGCCGTCCGTGCGGCCCGGTTGGGCGAGCAGGGCGGGAAGATGGCGGCGGGCGGCGGAGGCGGCGGCCGGGCCTCCTCCTCCTCCTCCTCGGCCGCCGCCTCCTCCTCGTCGGCCGGCGCGCTGGAGGCCTCGCTCGACAGGAAGCTGCAGGCGGTGACCAACACGATGGAGTCCATCCAGGGCCTCTCCTCCTGGTGCCTGGAGAACAAGCGGCACCACAGCACCATCGTCTACCACTGGATGAAGTGGCTGCGCCGCTGTGAGTGCGGGGCGCCGGCGGCGGGGGGGGGGGGGGGTGGCCGGGCCCGGGGGTTGTGCGGCGGGGGGTCGCCCACCTCCCCGGAGGGGGGCCCGTGGGCTGTGCGGCTGGAGGGGCCGCCCCTTGCGCTGGGGGGGTGGTCGCCCGCCCCCCTGGAGCCTCGGCCTGCTGCTCCCGGTGCCCGTCGGGGTGAGGGCCGTGCGGGGGGCTGCAGGCTGGGGGGTCCGCAGTGGGGAGGGTGGTGCGGGGCAGCTTACACGGCCGTACCAGAGGCTTCGGACCCGGCGTCAGGCAGCGCCGTGAAATCTGGGCGTCTGGGTTCGCTCCTGTCGGTGCTGCGGGGCCCCTGGGCAGGGTTTCTGCTTGGCATCACCTTGTCACGCTTAGAAAAACACAAATCGCGTGTCTGCACCTGAATGGTGGCACCTTCAGCTTCCTGAATTCTGGGTCTGCTTGCCCGGGATCTTCCAAAACGTTATTTTGAGAGCTGGGGTGGGAAGGATGCCTTCAGCATTGTGGGGGTAAGGGACCATCACTGCCCGCTTCCACGGGCCTGTTGTGGGTGCGGATAAGCGTTGGGTGCCAACACTTGGATTTGGCGAGTGCCCGCAGGTGATGCGGCGGTGATCTGCAAGTGGGAAAGTTAATGTTTTCATGAGTCCAAATAAAGCGGCTTTATCTGTGCCGTCTCGCTGCTATGTGAAGGTTTTGCTTGTTGTCGCAGGAGCTGGAGTAAGCTTTGCGTTAACGCAAAGATAACGTTCCTATCCCAAGGCATCACTCCAGTTTGTCATAAACATTTTGTGAAGTTTGGGGATAGTTGGTTTTCTGTGTTGAGGCCCTTCTGCAAAATGCGCAGGGCCCTCTTCCCCCAAATTTTGATTTGCATTTTTGTTGGTCCGTATGCTGCGTGATTAAACAGAGCAAGGTAAGAGCCTGAGGTCTGTTGTTTTCTGGTCCATACCGACCTGCTGGTGAGGGGAAGCTGGCCTTGGTCCATCCTGCCTCGCTGTCGTTCCCCACCTCTCCTGGAAATCCTCATCCCTCTGACAGCCCTTGTCACCACGGGGGTCCTGTGGGACCATCCTCGGTCCTCTTCTCTCTCTCTCGCTCCGAGCACACCCCCTCTGAACAAAATCCATCTCCTGTCTCTCCTTGGGACATACAGACTCCTCGGGACTTGGCGTCTCTTGTCACAGCTGCTGTTTGGGCTCCTCTCTAGGATTTTGGTGAACGTTTTTGCTGTAGGTCAGGCTCAACGCGACGCAGCTCCTCGTTCCCTGCCTGTACCTCGGGGCAGGTCCTCGCTGTGCCTGGCTGCTTGAGCCTTTGTGCCAGCGTGACTCCCCCATGTTTGTCGTCCTGCAGCTCCCCTCCCGCTGGCCTGTGGAGCTGAGACTCTTCCCTGGACTCCTGCCGCTTTTCCGTGGCTGACATTCATCTTTCAGCTCCTGGCCAAGGCAGCTGAGCTTCCAGAGATGCTGCTTTGGCACTGCCCCTTCCTTCTTCCTTGCAGTCTTCCATGACTCCTTCCCTCCTTCCCAAGCTCATCAAAAGTAACGTGTTCGTTCCCGCTTGCGGGGCCCCTGATGCTCCATTCCTGCCCTGCAGGAGCTGCTCCCTGCGGGGCACCCTGCTCCTGCTCCTCAGCCCCTGGTACCAGCCTGGACTTTTTGTTTTATTTTGGCACAAGAGCTTTCAGGGCTTTCCTTGCCCAGCCCTCGTGAGGATCTCCCCTCAACACCCCTCGTGTTTGTCCCAGTTTCTTCTTAAGCATCTTCTCTGAGGTACCAGCTAAAGCAGCCCTGGGCAGCAGTTGTGATACTGCTGTGCCCTGACCTCTGATTATTTGGTTACTTCCCACTTCGTGGGTTTTTTTGGTTTTTTTCTCCTGCTTTTCCCTTCATGGTACGTTTCATTCTCTGCCCCAAGGACCTTGCAGCCTCTCACACAGCGGCAACTCGTACTCCTAAGCAAAAGACTTCAGTGTTACTTCAGTGTAACAGCAGCGAGTACAGCTTGCTTTTGGGTTCCTTTCCCAACTTTTGAATATTTTAACTCTAAAGCTGCTAAGAATGCATAAAAGCTGCTTTTTCCAGGGAGCTCCTTGTGAAGGATTGGTGTGGTGGGATCAAGGGCTGTATCTCAGCGCTGTGTCCGGGTGAAGACGAAGGCACCTGCGTTCAAGCTGGGGGAGAGTTGCTGTTGTCTCTCTTAGATGCCCATCTCTGTTCAGTGTGAAACCCCTGAGTGGGGCAGCTCCAGCCCAGCGTCTCTCCAGCGATGTCAGTGTTGGGTTGAGGGCGGTTTCTTGCAGGAGGTTTATAGAAAATGTCAAGCGCGGGGAAAAAAATTAGCCTTTTGATTCTTTGTCCTCTATAAATCAGGGGGAGTAGGCGTTGGGCTGGCCTGTGGGGCGGTCAGTGCTCCTGCCTCGGGCTGTGGAGGGATTTTGCCTGAGCACTGGTGGTCTTGTGGGTGCTCCCACCCCAGAGGGTGGTCAGTCACTCTCCCCATGCGCACTTCTGGGGGGAAACGGCTGCATTTTGCTGCGGGTATTTCCTAGTATCTGCATTTTCCCATATCTTGATGGATTTTTCTACACTTCGGTGTTAGATATTTGTTTCAGCTGATGTGAAATGTCCAATTTAACCGAAGGGGTATGTGGCTACTTGGACAAAGAATTGGGTCCTTTCAGAGAAAAAAAAACAAACCCAAACCTGAGTGCTGTTATTTAAGTAAGTTGTGGATGGCATGAGCATCTCGCTTCCTGGGTCAAAGCTTGTCCTGAGCATCAGCCGGTCACAGCTGCGGTTATTGGCCCAGAGTTTCACGATGTGAATGTTTCTGTGAGGTAATGCTGCCGTAACTTTACCTCTGAGAAGTTTGTTGTGGACCCAGAGCTCTTCATCTCTGTGTCCACACGAGCAGCTCTTTAAGTGTGAGTTGCATCGGACACACGGTGCGCCAGCTGCCCTGGGATGCCGGTCAGTGGAGCAGGCGGCTGTCCTGGAGCCGAGCAAAAAGCTGGGATGGGCTGTTATAAAATTTCCTGTTTCTTGCCTGTATTTCCTCTCCGGTTTAAGCCAAGACAGTCCAAGAGTAATTAAGAAGCCGTTCACCCATCGGATACGGCCAGTTGCATAATGTGTTTGGAACCCCTTGTACAAAGTGCATCTTGGACCCAAGGGTGCTCGGCTTTTTTCATGCAGCTTGTCCTTAGCCTAGGTATTGGTCTAGCAGGGAGTTTTCCTACTGTGCAAGTTGGGTGAATCTTGTTTTATAAATATTAGCTCTAAATTGAGGAGCTAAATTAAAATTAATTCTGCCTTGGCTGAGGTCTGCATTCACCCTTGTGGAAACCGTGGCAGAGGTGATGGTGTGAGCTGTGCTCCATGTGTTGGGCATTTGTATTGAACTTGGCTCTGGATTTCTGAATGCTGTGTATACGGTGAATCGTTTAAATCAAAGGTTTATATATCTTCAAGATCTATTTTGCATTGTGTCGTAGATCTGGAATCAGCGCTCTCTCTGCTGGTGAATAAGTGTCGGGATAGAAAGAGCATCCAGTGACAAGCGGGTGAATTAGCAGTGGAGTGCTGGGCTTTAATTAAATTGCAGAAAACCCATTTTGATGGGATGATGACCTGATAGGTTATTGAGGCTGGTGTTTTGGGGAAAGCTGACTCCAAATTGTTTTGGGAAGCCAGGGGAGTGCAGCTCTGCTCCGGCTGGATTTCCAGCCCTCCGGGCAGAGCAGAATGCTCCTCACCCTGCTTCTCACTCAGACAAACAAACCCCTATCTGCTGTGTAAGCATGTTTAGCGTGAAGATTGTAAATAACAGTTTCTGCTAATGAATCTTTGTGCTTGTTTTGTTTGTTGCTATAAAAGCCTAGTCTGGGACATGGGAGTTGAGGCTCCTTGACATGGCAGCTGCCAGAACAGTGTTGGAGTAGCCTGGTGGGAAAGATGAAACATACCCTCAGCCAAAAAAATAGCTGGAAAATACACGAGTAGCAAAGTCAGGGGTGAGAAGTGGTCTGCGGTGCTGGTGGAGGCAGCAGCTGTGTGATGCCTGGTTTGGGGCTCACACCGGTGGCCACTGCGGGCTGGGGCCATGAGGATGAGGGAAGTCCAGGGGGCTGTCTGTCTGTCTCCTTGACCTGCCGTGCTGTGCCTGCCCTGGGTTTAGGGCCTGACGATGCTTCTTGCTCACGCACGGGTTTGTGGTGACACTCAGCGGGTACCAGCAGTGAGCAAGAAGAATCAGTGCTGCTGGGGGGGGGTGGGGGGTGGTGGCTCAGGGAGGCTTCAACCTGTTGAAGATTTGACAATCAAACCAGACCAAGCCTCAGTTTTGTTTCTCCAAAGAGGCTGCCTTCTGTGAAAGATCTTCATTTCCAACAAACGACTCGCAAAATCAGCCCTTGGTATCGGCAGGTCGGTGTAGAGCTCATGCAGTCAAAATGTTCTGGCATCAGCTTTTCAAGCAGGCTCGCTGCCTGCTGGGACTCCTCTGCCAGGCGGGTGCTGGACCCAGGGCTGCTTGCTTGGTGCCGATCCCTTGGCCAGGACGGAGGCCTTCTGCAGGACAGGTGTGTGAGAGCAGGGACGAGAGTCTCCTGTCGAGAGGAGTCCCAGAAAACACCGGCGTCTCATGCTCGGCTTCCCAGACGTGAGCATGCAGCGTCGTTCGTGAGCAGGGATCCTCTGTTTTATAACAAGTAATAATTGCATTCAGTAGGCAAAAAAAGAACTAACCCTGTATTTCTGTGGCTACCATCCTGCTTTTGTGGGCTCCTTGCCAGGAGTCAGTCGGTGGCCACTGACCCCTCTTCTCTGCATCGGAGAGGGATGTTAGAAAAGAGGGAGGCAATATTTAACAATTAGTGTCCAATAAAAGCGTGTGAGCTTATTGTTGGCTGGAAAATACTCGTGTAGTGGCTTTTCCTTAGGCGCAGGCTGAGGCGCCAATGAGTTCTGTGAAAATCCTGGCTTTATTTCTGGCTGGCTTTGAGCAGGAGGGGAGCACGCAGCTGCCAGAGATGGAGTCGCTGTGGTGGGTGGTTTGGAGTTTTTCTGCGACAGGTTGCCAGCGCAGGAGCGGTGTTGGTAAGGGGTAAGCTCCCACCAAGGGCACTGGACCAGGGATCATGCTCAGAGCTTCCCAGCAGGAGACTCAGAGACCAGGAGAGCTGCAAGGTGCAGCAGTGGGAAGAGGCTCTGCCAAGGTAGGGACAATTGGAAAATGAAGCGGGATAGAGAATTAAGGGATTTGTAGCTAAAAAATCTGATTGCTAATGCAGCCTGGGTACAGCCAGCGGGGGGGTGTAACATGGGGAAGATGGGAGCCTGCTAGAGCCCACGGGCATGTGAAAGAAATCCATCTATTGTCACCATTCCTATATTTAAATCCTTGTGTTGTATCGTTAAATTAAGTGAAGAAGCTAATTAGCATGTGGCTGCGCTTACTGCACTACAAGTGCTGTTCCTGGCCAACTGAAGGAGAGGTTTGATGAAATAATTAAATTTGGAGCCGAATATAGGAAGCTCAGAGGCACATTTGGTGTGGATGCGTTCGGAGTAGAGCCGCCGGGGGGAGGGCTGGGTGCGAAGGTCAGTGCCGGCTCGGCAGGGACGAGGGAGGTGGTTTTTGGAGAAATCGATCCCTGGAGGAGAAGGGACGCAGATCCGGGGTCCTTTGTGTGCCACACAAAAGCTGGTGCCTGGCTAGCATTAAATCGCACGTCGGGAAAGGGCCATCCAGGCAGCCGCGTCCAAGGAATCAGCAGCGCTTATTAAATACATTAATAAGCATTGGTTTATTAATAGGAGGCATTTAAAGGGATGTGGAGAAGGTGTCTCCCTGTCTGTAGTAAGTGTCCTCTGGACAGCTATGGACACTGGTAAAACCTCCCCAATAAAGCTGCAAATCTTCGAGACCGTTTTAAGCTGTGAGAGCTTAAAAAAAAGGGAGATTTATACATGATTGTTCTTAAAAAATATGAATAAATGTCCACTACATTATTAAACAGGAAGCTGCACTGAAGCAGTAGCCAAGCGGGGTGATGCTGGAGCTCCAGAGAGAGGACCATACGCACACTCTGGAGTGGTTGAGTTTTTGCTCCGTGCAGAAGTTTGTGCCATTTTGCATTTGACCTTTTAACCACAGGCGATGCTGATCTTTCTAGCTAATACGGTTCCTTTCGCTGCGTGGGGATGATAGATCCAGCGCAGGGTCAATGGATTTTTGCGTCCTTTCTAAGCTCGAGACAGAGTCGATGCTTGAGGTTGCCAAACACGCAGGTTTTGGGAAGATGTGGAAATTATTTGTAAATGGGATTTCATCTCCAGCCCCCAGTTCTGACTGTTGGACTGGCCCTTGTACATGCTGGAAATGCTGAAAAAAATTCTAAAACCAGGCACTTAAATGTTGTTGTCAAAACACAGCTGACGTGACTACTTCTGCTTGATGACGAATCTGAATTTTCTTTTTGTCTTTAGCTGCCTTTCCTCATCGTCTGAACCTTTTTTACTTGGCCAATGACGTCATACAGAACTGCAAGAGAAAAAATGCAATTGTCTTTCGTGATACGTTTGCAGAAGTGCTTCCTGAAGCTGCTTCGTTGGTGAAGTAAGTAACTGGTTTGGAAGGTTGAATGTCTCAGAAATGTGATTTTTTTTTTTTTTTTTTTTCTTCTAACATCTCAAAGTCTAGAAACATCAGAAAAAAATCAAGGATTTTGTTCGAGCGACTGCGTGGGTTTGAGCTTCTCTATGAGGAGGGTGCTAGAACGGGCACAGAGCTGGCTTTTAATTTGCGTGGGGGTCTCATTGGAGTATAAATTATCATGTGAAGTGGTGTGAGGGGCAAGTCTTGCACCATTGTGTGCGTGCCCCGTAGCTCTGCCCTCCCCTTGCGTGTGGGCACTGGTGGCTTGTGCTGCTGCTGGGGGCGAATGGTGCAGACCTGGGGGAGCACTCGCATCACGGTGCGGTACAACAAGACAGGGAGGAAGAGGAGGAGGAGGAGGTTTTTGTGGCCTCCAGGGATCTGTCTGTGGTCGACCACCAAGAGAACAAGCATTGCAGATGCCAGTCTAAACCCTGCCTGGCTTCTGCGAACTTCTCTCTGTCTCCTGTGCTGCTGTACCCATCGCTGAAGCGTTACTTCAAGGTAATGCGCTTTCAAAGGTGGCTTAGCGCTCTGCTGGAAGTCGGAGACTTTAATTTATGAGAGTAGCGTGGGAGAAAAAGATCTTGCGCTGGCAGGTGGCCAGGTGGGGTGAGCCCCGTCCTGTCGTTACCGCTGGGTGCCTCACTGCCCTCTGGTTTGGTTTCTGAATCTTCCTCAAACCAGATGATCTGTCAGGGGCAGGACATGGTAAAAAGACAAAGCTGACATGATGTGACTGGTTTGTGTTGTGTGTCTTTGGAACGGTTTGAAGCAGCAAATTGTTGAACGTGGCGTGAGGCAGGGAAAAGGTTTAAGTTGGACTGCTTGTTAGCTTATAGTTAAATGTAATTTGCCAGAAGAGAAAGTTGAAAATACCATTAATAGATGCCAACAATGAGGAGGAGGGAGAAAAAATGCTGGGAGTATCAGCTAGCAAAGCAAAAAAGAGAAGGAAAAGCTACAGCCAGAAGTGCGTGTTCCCATTCCATTGGTGGCCTCAGCAGGCTTTACCAAGCCTGCTCTTGATTCCAGATGTTGGAGTCATGGATTCAGGAATGATTAAATGGATAAAAGTTCTCCCAGCTTGCTGCTTCCGAGTTCCGCTGTTTGTGTACCGTGGCAGTGTGACTTGACTAGCCTTTACCCTTTACGGACCCCGATGGAAGGGTTTTTTTTTGCAAATTCCACGCGCACCTCGCTGCGCTGGCAGGCGCTATCCTTCTGTCCGTCCCTGTGCAAAGCTTTGCCTGGCCAGGGACGGCACTGTTGCTCCATAGCAGAGTCTCAGCCACCGGCCGCCTTCCAGATGGTTTAAAAAGCAGGAAAACTGGCCAGAAAACGCATCGCTCGCTCTTCAGGTGCTGAGCTGGAAGGCAAACGCAGCAGGGCTTGACGTTGAAGGGGTGAAGCTGTTCCTTCCACAGCTCTGTCTGGCAGAGCACCCACCACCTGAGGGTGCAGAGCAGCCCCTTCACCTCTGGGCTTGGAGCCGTGCTGTGGTGCCAGCTGCCGCCCAGGTCCTGCTGGCAGCGGTGGTGGCAGCTCCGCTTTCCAATTAAGAGTTTATTAATCTGAGCTCAAGTCCTCTGGGCCAGTCGCTTCTGGTTGTTGGCAGGGTTCAGGCTCGCATGGTCGCCCAGAGCTGGAGAGGTGTGTGTGGCGTGGAGTTACTGGGCACCAAAGCCAGCTCGGGTCGGGTCACTGCTGTACTCGCTCTGCTTCTTGTAACGCTCGTCCTCCACTGGTTCCTGCGACGGAAATCCCCGCAACGTGCCACTCAAATCCCAGGTTACAACAATTTTAAAGCATCAGCCGTTACAATTATTAGAAGGCTGCTTTGGAAGAGTAACAAATTCTTTTCCCCCCTGAAGAAAGGCTTCAGGGAAAATCCTATTGGCGTTTGTACTGCTCTGAAACCTCCTGGTTTTACCCCAAAAAGGGTCCTCATCTGTTATGATACAGAAGTGTGTGTTTGCCTAACTCCAAGTGTGGACTTGCTGCCTCGGTCTCCCTGGGACCTTTTGCAAGTCTGAAGGGTCTTTTAAAGTTTTGATTTAAACACGTCATTATTTACATTATTTACATTATTATCTATCCTAGAATTGCAAGAAGTTACAATGTGGGGGCAAAGCAAACCCGCTACGCTCTTCTTTTTCAGGGATCCATCCGTTTCCAAATCTATCGAAAGAATCTTCAAAATCTGGGAGGACAGGAATGTGTACCCCGAGGAAACCATTTTGGCCCTAAAAGAAGCTCTGAGTAAGTTAGTTGCCCTTTGCACTTCTTACCTTACAAACTTAACGCGTGAGGTTAAAGAAAACGTCTGGAATCGCCGAGTGAGAGGAGTTTATTGTGTGTATCCGTTTTCTCGGCGTTTGTACCTAGCGCAGGCTTTACAGCAGCGAGGTGTCGTATGTGAGCAGCACTGAATCCACCTGCTTCACAGGGTGGGAGTGGGGGGGGGTTGTGCCTTTCTAAAAACAGCTCTGAATCCTTTCACGTAAGCTGGAATTGTTCCAGCTTGAGAGTAAAGAGAACGTGAAGGTAAAAGTGATCCTACAAGTCGGGAACACGGTGCCCTGGTAGAGTGCCTGTGTCCCTGGCTCTACCTTTGAGGCTGTATTAGCAATAAGCTGGTTTTCCTAATAATATTTGTGGTGGAGGAAAGAGGCTGGAAGCAAAGCTGGAGGGTGAAGTGTTCTCAAGTACTTAGGAAAGAACTCTCCTTAAAAGCTGAAACGGCGAACGTTAACTGGGAACATGCGTAGTCAGGTAAAAAACCAGAAATTAGCCGATACTCAAATACTCGAAGGAAATTGATCCACGTTTCGGCTTTCCTTGGGTACGTCGCTGAGAGCTAAAGGTGCTTCAGGAAATCCTCACGTGTGGTTTTGAGAGCCAGTCGTCATGGCAGGAGAAACACGGTGTGCGGGCTTTGGCATGCGAAAAGGCTTTAGCTGGGCATTGCATGTTGAGAAGTGAAGTTGATGCGTACGTTCTGAAATCTCTTATTTTTATTGTAACTTGAAAACAATATTTCGGATTCCTTGTAAATTAGATATTGTGGCTATTTTCCCGACTTGCATTACTTGCCTGTTGAATGCTGATTTCATGAAAGCCTCCCTTAAAGAGCCGAGCGGTACAGTTTTAGTTCTAGATGCCTCGTGTTTTTCCTTTTTACCCTGGCCGTGACTGTGATTTTTGAACTTGTCTCAGCGTAAGGGCAAACAGAAACTTGATTTAAAAATGGAAGACCATCCCACAGGTTGCTGTATTCCTGAGTAAACTTAGGTTCTCTTGGGCATCCAGCAGCTCATCTAAGGAAGTTGGTCTAGGTATTTTAAAACAAATTTCTGTTCACTCTTTTACCGTGCAACCGTATGGCACCAAAAACCAGATTCTTAAAAGGAATCCCATAATGCCAGACTGCAAAAAATGAAATGTTTTCCAGGTACCACTTTCAAAACTCAGAAGCAGCTGAAAGAAACCCTGAACAAACAACCGAATAAGCCGTGGAAGAAATCACAAAGTAAGGAAACAATGTGAACTCTCTGAACTAATATAGAAATTGCCTTCTTGAGGAACAGAAGAAAGGCTAGCCCAAACCGGGCAAAGTACCTGGACTAAAACATGAGCCAGCATGCATCTTCCAGGCTTGTAAAGCTCCTTACAGACTTAATCTGTAAAGCACCAAGGAGTTGTTGCTAGAGAACCACTTTTAAAAGGAATGAAGTAAGAAAAAAAAAAAAAATCTTTATGAGAAGAGGTTATGAAAGTAGAGGAAAGAGCTGGTGGAACCTCTTTGAAACTGGCGTTAGACTATTGAGAGATGGAGAGAAGACAGACAGAACCGTGTGCTTTGGCAGCAGGAGGTGGACACTACCTTCGTGCTCGGGAACATGCCTTCAGCAGCAAACTAGGTGCTAGGATAAAGGAAAACTGGAAGCTGGCAGTGCAGATAATGAACTTTGGCATCCGACAGTACCAGCAGCGCAGTCTAGCAGGAAATGCGTTTATAATATGCCAATCTTCCTAATCTCATTATCCGCTAAAGCCTTGAATGGTCTGTAAAGCGAGATGGTGGAACGTTAGGTGTAAGCCGCGGCATGCGCCCACCCGTACAAGTGCTGAGATCAGAAGGTTAACAAAAGAGTTTGGAAGCGTTTATAACTGCCCTTAACATCACAAGCTGCCTTCCCAAACAAAAATGTGCTATATTCAGCACGGATGAAGGGTTTAGCGTTTCGCCTCTTATCAGATGTTTCTCCTGTTCTGTCCAGAAACCAATGGATTAATCTCTTGACAGAGGGATTCGTTCCCCCTGCCAGAATAGAGGTGTAAGAGGTTTTTAAGGTTGAGAGCATGGTTAGGCCTAGTGGGTACCAAAGGGAGACCTTGTCCGAAGGAAATGCTGGGCTTTGCGTGTCAGCTCTGAAGTCTGGCACTTAAGAAATAATATTACCTTCCTTACGGAGAGGTATAAACTCATCAAATGAGGCTGTTGGATCAGCCCTTGCAGGGACTTGTCTTCCCAAAGGTAGAGCTGGAAAAGGCATGCACAGTAAATTTTTATAGCATGTTAAAAAAATTAATTGAAAGGCGATAGTATAATTTATTGAACCTCAGTCTCGATCTAGCTGCACGTGGCAGTGGCCCGATTAGCTAATGGAAAGCCAGAGCACTGAGGGACATCTGTGTGGAGGGGAAAATGTGATGGGTGACAACAGCCTGCGAGTCTTTTCGTTGAATTGTCTTAAAATATCTCGGTGACTTACTTTTAGTTGGGCTGCAGTTCCTTGGGTTCTTTATAAATTTTTTTTTATTTATTTTTTTTATTCCAACAGCATCCACAAACCCGAAAGCTGCTTTGAAGTCCAAGATTGTTGCTGAATTCAGAGTAAGTCTGCGAGTGGAAATACTCTGTTGCACTAACCTCCATCCTTGGGCTGTAGCTTTTGTGTCGCTTGTGTCCACCAGCAGCATAAGCTTGATGGGAAGCTCTAGTGTTCGCTGTCTTTATGTTCCTTGGCATATAACGCCTGCTAGGCGTTTCAGCTGTGAGTTTTGGTAGGGCTGCCACCCCTTCTGCGCGCTGTTAGGGACAGGAAGGCGGCTGGCAAACATTCGGAGCAGTGCAGAGGCCCCCTGTACCAGTTTTCATTTGGGGTAACCTCATACGGGAGGGCAGTGTGGTGGGTTGACCTTGGCTGGGGGTTGGGTGCCCACCAAGCCGCTCCATCACTCATCTCCTCAGCAAAACGGGGGGGGCGGGGGGGGGAAATAAGAAGGAAAACCCCACAGCCTTGTGGGTCAAGGTAAAGGCAGTTTATGTTCAGCCACATCCCGGGAAGCAGGGCTTCAGGCATAGCGGTTGTTCTGGAAGGTAAACTGAGTAAATAACGAATGTCCCCCCT
Organism: Falco peregrinus; assembly: GCF_023634155.1. Taxonomy (NCBI): domain Eukaryota; kingdom Metazoa; phylum Chordata; class Aves; order Falconiformes; family Falconidae; genus Falco; species Falco peregrinus. The sequence continues at coordinate 5,006,558 of NC_073740.1, read as the reverse complement.
TCCTCCTCCATTCTCTTCGCTTTTCTATCCGAGCAGATGCTGTATGGTGTGGAATATCCCACTGGCCACCTTGGGTCCCCTGTCCTGGCCGTGTCCCCTCCCAGGGTCTTGCCCACTCCCAGCCTGGTGGTGGGGAGAGGTTGGAGAGACAGCCTTGATGCTGTGTGAGCCCTGCTCAGCTGTAGATCAACACGCTGGTGTGTTCCCAGCACCTTTCTAGCTCCCCATGGCAGCACAGCCCGAGGAGGTTGCTGTGGGGCTCAGCCGGAGCCAGCACAAGCAGTTTGCTGTCTCGGGAGCTGCTTAAAATCCCCAGGCGCTTAGGCTGGCCGTCACCGACGGTGCTGACCGAGCTTGTCAGCTTGTCCCAGTGAAGGGGTAGTTTTAAGGTGGCTGAGGAGTTGGTGGCAAGAAATTTATCTAAATTCGATCGCCTGAAGGAGCGTGGTGTGTTAATGTAATGCACGGGCACTGGTGGAGTTTACAAAAGAAAATAAAAAAGGCCTGTTCCTACTCCAAACCATCACAGCCAGGAGTCCTGTAGAATTACAGCCCCTGCCTGAGCCCGGATCTGCCGATCTGTTTGACTTGAGGTTAAAAATCCAGAGACTGGCACGGTTCGTTTCTGTGTTAGCTCTCGTTTGGAAATGGTCTTGAACCGGCGAGTTGTTTGTCACTGAAGCAGGACTGTGCTGTTGGCTCTGTGCAGCAGGGTTTCTCTTCCGTGGAATGTGATGAGGATGCTTTTCTTGTTTGATTTCCCCCCCCACCAGCCACAGTCTCTTATTGAAGAATTGCTATTATACAAGCGCTCGGAAGACCAGATAGAACTGAAAGAGAAACAGCTTTCCACTATGAGAGTGGACGTCTGCAGCACTGAGACACTTAAATGTTTAAAAGGTAAAGACGGTGTATAACATACAAAACCCAACGTAATTAAGGGGGACAAATACAGTTGTAGGAGCCCCTTGGTTCTGTTGAGCCTCAGACTAGAAATGTAAACTAGAAAAGTAAACTGGGTCTGTAAAATACTGGTCAGACTGGGTCTGTAAAATACCAAAATTTCAGTGCAGTTAATAACCACCGAGCAGGAGCCTAAAAACTTTGTTAATTTGAACCTGTTCATAGAAACCTGCAGATACAGAGCTCAAACAAAGCCGAAGTGACCTCTTTTGAAATATTTAAACATGCCCTCCTGTGTCACTAAAATTTACATTGTTCTTAACGTCTTCAGAGCCCCTTAAATAATTTCAGATTTAGTATTTCAAGTTAAGGCAGCTGCCGGTGGCTGCAGTTTGATAATGCCAATTACGAGTCCAATAGCAAGTATTGGGGGCAAACGAATGGGGTTATGTTGAGCTGTATTAACAGGAAATTTAATTGTAAAACTGCAGGTAGATTTAGCTGTGCTTGTAATCCGTGATTTGGAAATGATCATTCGCAGTCGCGGTAATTTGTGGGTGTCATGAACCCCAATGATAGGATGTTAGGAGCCCTGGGAATATGGTAACGAAGGAAAAATAAAACTCGGGATTTTTGTCCCTTCCAAAATGAAAGTACTCTCCCTGTAAAGAGGAAAAATTTACACTTTACTTTAAAAGAGTAAAATTTTACGCTGCCTTGTCTTGAACTTACTTATCACTAATAACTAGTTGATAAACAATATGGACTGCTGGTGACTTGGCCTCTTCTTTTTTTTTTTTTTTTTTTTTTTTATATGGATAATGATGGATGGACGGGGTGATCTGGGGAGTGTGCAGCACGGTGCGGTCTCTGTTGTCTGAACTTCCCAGTTGCTGCTGTCAAGGGCATGCTTCCGAGAGCTGATTTTCCATTCATCTCCTTGCAGATAAAACAGGAGGAAAGAAGTTCTCCAAGGAGTTTGAAGAAGCAAGTTCAAAGCTGGAAGAATTTGTAAATGGCTTAGACAAGCAAGTGAAAAATGGCCCCTCTCTCACCGAAGCCCTGGAGAACGCCGGTATATTTTATGAAGCGCAGTATAAGGAAGTCAAGGTGGTAGCAAATGTAAGTACGCGCTTCCTCAATCCTCCTCACACAGACCGATGTCTGCCTGTGTTCGCTAAGCATCTCGGAGGCTGGAAAACGCATCTCTGTACTCCCAAATTAAGAAGTTTGTTATGAGTGTGGTACAAGTGTTGTCAAAAGAGAGCGGAGTTCAGGTGTTGGGCAAGAAAAAAAAGACGCTACAAAAAATCCGTGGGTTCAGAAGCTCAATTCTTGTGTGTTGCTGTAATTTCGTAGCCCTTCTGGGTTTTTAAACGGGGGCAAAATGACGGTTAGTCTAACTAATCCGAAATTCTGGAAACTGCGCCAACGATGATCAATAAGCGAACTAGATGAACAAAGAAAGAATTCAGTAAAGCATTGTAAACACAACCAACCCCTCCCCCCAGCCCTTCCAAAAAAACACTGAACAGGCAGCATATTTGTCAGAAAACGTGGCGGGAAAATGGGGTTTATGAAAATTGATTTAAGTCGGTGGAAGGTTTTACCTTCCCCCTTTTTTGTGGTCGTTGCTCTGCAAGTCACACTGAAAAGCTGAGTTCCTACCGCAGAGTTCTCACTGCAGGTAATCAGAAATGGTCTTCTAAGGCTGTGTGCTGCTTCGTTAGGGAAGTGATTAACGCATGCACTCTTCCGATAAAAGACACTCACTCCGATATCCGTCCTTTCTTAGGCTTATAAAACATTCGCTAATCGAGTGAGCAATCTAAAGAAAAAGCTAGACCAGCTGAAAGCAACACTTCCTGATCCAGAGGAGTCTCCTGTTCCTTCTCCGAGTATGGATGCCCCGTCTCCGACAGGCTCCGAGTCCCCTTTTCAGGGCATGGGGGAGGAGGATAACTCCCGGTCTCCGGTGGTTGGAAGCCGCAAGACGGTATCTCCAGAGCCTGTGACGGATAATCGGGATGTGGAAGACATGGAGCTGTCTGATGTGGAGGACGATACGTCTAAAATTATTGGTACGTCCTGCGGGAGCAGCAAGAGAAAGTGTCTGGTAGAAATTCTGTGGGGATGAAACAGCCCTTTGGGGTCTTGTTTGGGAGGCGGAGGGTGCACAGAGCCCTCGGTGGGTCACGGATTGGTGCCGCGGGGTTTTGGTCTCCCGCTCCAGGCCCCTGACTCAAACAGGGAAATGCCAACCTAGCTGCGGGTTTTCCCGTCTCCCAAACTGCTCATCCGATACGTTCTTACATACCCTGTGGGAATCGGACCTAACACACCTAATGACGAGGATCCTGTTGAAAATCCTGTGCCCTGTGTAGTTCTCGGGGGGGCAGAGTGACGGGTCTGGTCTTCTTCTCCCCCTCTCGGTGCAGTGGAAGAGAGGAAGGAGAAGCAGGCTCCTCCAGCTTCAGCACCCGTCAAGACTGAAAGCATCCCCAAAGCGGTGCCGTCTACCGCTGCGGTGGGCACAACCTCGGTGACGGTGACAACGCCTGCCCAGACTCCTCCAACCCCTCCGGCTCCAAAGGCAGTGAGCGCGGCGGCGCCCATCCCTCCGTCGCCAGCGCTTGCATTGCCCAACCTGGCCAACGTGGACCTGGCAAAGATCAGCTCCATCCTTAGCAGTTTAACTTCTGTCATGAAAAACACAGGTGAGTGCTGAAGGAGTGCCAGCCCCGGGGGTTTGGTTAACGGAGCTAACAACAGAGTCTTGTTTTGTAATCTCTGAAAGCCCTAATTGTCTCAAAATAAACACAAATGAGTTACTGCTTAAAAGATCTGGCTCGGTCTTTCCGACACACGACTGTTGGCTTCCTGAGCCTCTCCTTTCTCATGCTCGGAGCTCTGCTGCAGTTGTATCTGGGGAAAACTTGAGCCAAAAAAAGCTTCGCTTAACGAAGCAGCCTACGTGAGTGGTGTGTGCTTCTGTCCTAGGTGTCAGTCCCGCCTCGAGACCTTCTCCAGGAACCCCGACCAGCCCAACAGCTCTTACTAGCGGCCTGAAGACTCCTGTCATGGGAACTCAGTCTGCTCCTTCCAACCCATTAGCAAATATTCTCTCCAAAGTTGAAATAACTCCTGAAAGTATTTTGTCTGCTCTCTCCAAAACCCAGACTCAGACCGCACCAGCATTGCAAGGTACCAGAGTGGGTCGCGAGGGAATGGCTAACTGTGTGTTCGGTGGCAGTAGCCACGCTGAAACGTGCTGCAGTGCTTATCCTAAAGCGAAAATGAAAAACTTTTATGTGGAATGTATTACGTCTGTGGCAAGGTGACTTTTTCTCAGGTAGCCCACGTGTTACGGATCAGCAAGTTCACTTACTTTGCTGTACGTCTTCACATTTTTGCCGTGACTGAAGGGCGCTCATCCAGAACGCTTGGTTGAAGGGCGCAGAACA